>NC_045968.1:43455742-43611678 GCF_010909765.2 Amblyraja radiata | reverse complement strand
CTGTTTATTTGCAGACTCCTGAGCACATCGAGAGGGAAGGAAAGGAGCTCCACTGGCTCCGTTTGGCCATTTCCTCTGTTGCAACCCAACGGCTGACAGAATGTGGGTTAGAGGAGAGCTACTTTGTAACAGGGCTCCAGACTCCGCACTCTGGGAGACCACAAACACGTTTACTTCTCTCACTGTACACCCGCTTCTTTCCACTCAGCGCGGAGAGTGGAGGCGTTTCAAGCTGCTGACATTTGACACGTTAACTTAAGACTGTTCCCCCCCCCCCCCCCCCCTCACCGTAAAACATCGACCCTCCGGTCTCGTGCAGAAAGCGGACCCTCCGGTGTTTGAACAGAAAAATGGTCAAGATGGTGAGAATGAGTAAAAAGTTAAATATCAACAGTTGCACCGAATCCTGGCGATGACTTTCTGCGGCGCTGTGGCCCGAGGTGGACTTTGTCTCAAGGTGGAGCACCATTCTTGGACGGATGGTCCTCTCCAGGCGGGCGGGCGGGCGGACTGAGAGCTTTATCCGAGCGGGTCGGCAGCGCCGATTCCCAGCTGAATTTCGGACGATTGACAGACAGACTCCGGGGCTGTAATTTGAGCGAAATGTCAGCGATGACACCGGGCTGGGAATTGGCTGGGGGAGAAGATGCTTTTGGCTGACGTTCTGGAATGGAGCAAATTGCCAGGAAGGTTTGCGGGTGAGAAATTGGACGGACGCGCAGCTCCAGCCCCGCTGCTCCAGCCCGTCCGCGGATCCGCTCCGTTAGATCATCTGCTGGCTGGCGATCGCCGCGCTGCGCGTTGGGATCTGCAGTCTCGCTATTCCGTCTCCTCTCGCCAACATGACAGCGGCAGGACTACATCTCCCAAAGTGCCCGGCGCCACGCCTCCCAGGCCCTTTCAGCTGCGCTTCATTACTCCATCCGCAACACCCTGGTGCCTCTTCACGTCAACTTGCTTTCCTCTTCTTTCATTCAGACTGTCCCCTGGTCACTTAATCTCCCGGGCAGCCGGACACCCAACGTCATTCTTGTGCTAGAGTCTACATCAGGTGTCACATCTGCCTTACAACAGAAAATGATGGAAATACTCAGCGTTGGATGGCATCTGTGGACATTTAGGAGTGGGACACTCGGACGCAC
The DNA here is from genome assembly GCF_010909765.2 of Amblyraja radiata. Taxonomy (NCBI): domain Eukaryota; kingdom Metazoa; phylum Chordata; class Chondrichthyes; order Rajiformes; family Rajidae; genus Amblyraja; species Amblyraja radiata. The sequence goes on along the minus strand of NC_045968.1, from coordinate 43,610,536 downwards.
AAGACACTCTGCGATTTAATATAATCATGTGCGATCTAAATGCACCCACATCCTGTTGAGTTGTTCTCGGTAAACTTTAATTACATTGCAAGGTGGAAATGTGTCTAATGTTGCCTTAACAAGGTTCAAAGTTCCCACCTCCACCCTTTGGGAGAATAAGAATATGTCTTATCATTCTCTTACGCTGATGGCACGTTATCTATATTACTAAATCTCTGTTCTTGACCGCTTTTGGCCTTCTGTGCTGCGATTTCCGAGAGAACGCCGCCACCTACGGCCGTCATTTTTGGCCACCTCGCTCAGAGCCCCCCTCCGCCGCATGTGTGCCGAGGATTTTTCCCGTCGATGAAAAATGACAGAGATATTAATGTTTTTACAAAATTCCCCATTCTCTCTGCTGCCCCGCTGGAGGGAGGGGGAGGGACTATAAAACCAGGAAGTGGTGTGCCTCTATTAGTCTCTGCATGTGGTGTGCCTCAAACAGTCGCTGCAAGTGGTGTGCCTCAATCAGAGCTCTGAATAACACTGAACAAATGTCTCCACAGCTGTGAGTACCCATAATGTGGTTTGAAAATGAAAATATGGTTAGTTTGAGGAAAAAAGCACTGCCTGCAAATGGTTGTTTGGGTTGAAGTAAAAAGGCACTCCCTCTCCTCTCTCCCCTCCTCCCCCCCTCCTCCCTCCTCCCTCCTCTCCTCTCTCCCCCTCCTCTCTGTCCCCCTCCTCTCTCTCCCCCTCCTCTCTCCCTCCTCCTCTCTCCCCCCTCTTCTCTCCTCTTCCCCCCCTTCCTCTCCTCTCCCCCCCTCTCCCTCCTCCCTCTCCCCCTCCCCCCCTCTCTCTCCTTCCCCCCCTCCCTCCTCTCTCCCCTCTCCTACTCCTCCTCCTCCCCACCTCTCCTCTCCTCCCCCCTCTCCTCTCCTCCCCCCTCTCCTCTCCTTCCCTCCGCCCCATCTCTCTCTCCTCTCCCCGCTTTTCTCCCTCCATCCCCCTCCCCCACCGTCCTCCCCTAACACCCCCCCTTCCCTCAACACAGCACCCCTACCCCCTACCCCTTCCCTCCACCCTCCCTCCCCCTCCGTTCTCCCTCAACCTCTCCCCCTCCCCTCATCCCCCTCTCAGCACACCCTCCTCGCCCTAAAACCCCTCCCACTCCACACCCCCAACCCGCCTCCCCCCTCCTCCTCCCTCCCTCCCCCTCCCTGCTCCCCACCTCTCCCCTCACAGCAACCCCCTCTCTCTCCACCCTCACTCTCACCCTCGTCTCATCTCCTCCCCTCCTCCCCCACCTTTCCCTCCTCACCTACCCTCCCTCTTCTCCTCCTCTCCACCCCCCATCCCTCTTGCCCCTCTCTGTGCCTCTGTCTCTCTCTCTGCCCTCACTCTCTAACCCCGCCCCCCCCTCCCTCTCTAGATGTGACTGCAAATTGGGGGCTATGCATCAGTGGATAGGGTGGTTATGGGGTAAAAGGAGCAAATTAATAATATTAATATAATATCAAGGGGGGTAATTAGCTTGAGTGCGGGGGGGGGATAGTTAGTGTGTGTGACGCTGCATGCCGCCTCCCCCCCACAACCGGACGTTGGGGGAACAGACCCAACGGGTCTGCACTTGGTCTAGTATCTATATTACTAAATCTCTGTTCTTGACCGCTTTTGGCCGTCTGTGCTGCGATTTCCGAGAGATCGCCGCCACCTACGGCCGTCATTTTTGGCCACCTCGCTCAGAGCCCCCCTCCGCCGCATGTGTGCCGAGGACTTTTCCCGTCCATGAAAAATGATAGAGATATTAATGTTTTTACAAAATTCCCCATTCTCTCTGCTGCCCCCGCTGGAGGGAGGGGGAGGGACTATAAAACCAGGAAGTGGTGTGCCTCAATCAGTGTCTGCAAGCTGGAGGGCACTCTGAGCTCTGAATGACTGAACAAATGTCTACACAACTGTGAGTAAGCAATGCCTGCAAATGGTTGTTTGGGGGGTTTGGGTTGAAGTAAAAAGGCACTCTCTCTCTCTCTCCCCTCCTCTCTCTCCCCACATATATATCTCCTTATCCCTCTCTCTCTCTCCCTCTCCCTCTCCTCTCTCCTCTCCCTCTCCCTCTCCCTCTCCCTCTCCCTCTCCCCCTCCCCCTCCCCCCTCCCCCTCCCCCTCCCCCTCCCCCTCCCCCTCCCCCTCCCCCTCCCCCTCTCCCCCTCTCCCCCTCTCCCCCTCTCCCCCCTCTCCCCCTCTCCCCCTCTCCATCTCTCTATCTCTCCCCACCACTCTCCTGCACTTGGTCTAGTTTCTCATAGAATCATAGGTTTGTACAGCATGGAAACAGGCCAATCGACCTTGTCCATGCTGAGTTTAGGGCTGCTGCTGCGCTGAGCTCAGCCAACAGTTGCAGAACAGAAGATAAGACACAAACTGCTGCAGTAACTCAGTGGGCCAGGCAGAAACTGGAGAAAAAGAATATGTGACATTTCAGGTCGAAACCCTTCTTCAGACTTTTGCAGAATGGGATGTAAGACCACCTCCGCATTGCAAAGCCATTCTTTCTCAAAGCGTTCAACCCTTTGCACTTAATATGTTTGAAATATCTATGCCAGGTGCATATAATTTTAGGGGAGCATTTTACCAGGAAGGCATCATACACATTTAGTTTTACATCATGTTTAAGAAGGAACTGCAGATGCTGGAAAATCGAAGGTACACAAAAAAGCTGGAGAAACTCAGCGGGTGCAGCAGCATCTATGGAGCGAAGGAAATAGGCAACGTTTCGGGCCGAAACCCTTCTTCAGGCCTTCTTTAGTTTTACATCATGTTCAGCAACTGTAACACTGAATTCGGTAGTGACGATAAGTTAAGGCAATTAACATATCGTCACGACTGATTACAATGTATTCGGTATCACTATCTTATTAGTGACCTGAATGGACTAAATTGTCAACAAAGAAATTGACACAAAGGCATGTAATACATCAATAACAAAATAGCAACATCAACAACAAGTTCCAATTCGACATTATAGTTGGTATATGACTGGATACCATTAACTCAGTGGTAACCATCTGTATTCAGTTGTTTTTCTGAGCTCTATCAGTGTGCCTTATCCTTTACAATGATAATCCATGAGGCCCATTGTAAAGACTGGATCTTTCCTCTTACCCACTGTCGCCGTTGTACCACAAATTATCTCTTTTGACTTTCCTTTTTTCCAAGGCCTTCAACTCAGAAGAATGATCTAGTTTATGCTATTGCACTATTTTGTGTCCATTAAGTCATAAGAGTCTTACAGCATGGAAACTTCAGCCCAACTTGCCCACACTGACCAATATGCCCCATTTGCACTAGTACCTACCTGCCTGCATTTGGCCCATATTCCTCTAAATCTAACCTACCCATGTACCTGTCTAAATGTTTCTTAAATGTTGCAATAGTCCCTGCCTCAACTATCTCCTCCGGCAGCTGTTGAAGTTATTATGTTGAATGCCTGCTGTTACCTCCTCCAGAGCTTTGGAACCACCTCCCCTTTGCTATGCCATTTTTTCTTCAAAGCATCTAACTCAGTTTGCACTTAATTCTGTCGATTCAACAATTCTGTGAATTTCTGACATTGAACTTTCCCCCAGAACTTGAGCAGTCTCAACTTCTCTGCCTGCGTTGACTTTGTCAGACCTTCTCAGCTTGCTTGTAGCCACACAGGTCTTTTGAACTTTTTTGCAAACTCATGCTGCTAAGCATGTTAAAGATTCTTCATCTTAAATGGCTGCACTTAAGTTTTGCGGTTAATCCTCTTGTTCTGAAACAATCAAGTCACTGTTAAAGTGACACACTTCACTTGGGCTGCTCATTACATACTGTCTACCCCCAAATAGCAATTGCCATAAATCAATGACTGTCGATAAATGAACATTTTAAAACCACAGATGCTGAAATGAACCTTGAAATGAGCAGAGAAAATGCACAAAAATTCAGTGGGCCAGTGAGCATTTGAGGAAAGGGAAACAGAGTTACCTGTTTCAATCCATAGAGTCTGCTGGCTAAATGTCTTTGACCCAAAATGTTAACTCTATTTCTCTTTCCACTGATACTATCTGACTGAAGTATCTGTGTGACAGATGCTGTCTGAAGAAGGGTCCGACCCAAAACGTGATGTTCTCCAGAGATGCTGCCTGACCTGCTGAGTTACCCCAGCACTTGGCCCTCATGTGCAAACCAGCACTTGTACTTTCTCGTTTCTTCCATCCGTTGAATGTTTCAGCCTGTACTGTTGAAGAATGCCTTCAACGTACTTTTTATGTCTCACCAGATATATACCCTTTGTAAATATTGAAGAGTGTGGATTGATGCCTGAGATTTTTGTTTCAATACAGGCAACAAAAGGTTTCCCACTTCCACCTATATCCTTCTCTCTGATTACCTCACTACTCTTTATCTCTGACATCCTTTGTCTCCTTTTCATCTCTAGTTTTGTCCACCCATCTGCCAATCAAACACCCCCCTCAACTGTATCCACCCATCACAAGAGGCGTTGTCCTATCTCACCTCTACTCAGCTTTCTTGCCCCATTATAATAAGGGTCCCAACCTGAAACGTCACTTCCACATCTCCCACCACACTCATTGCCCGGCCTGCTGAGTTACTCCAACACTTTGCGTTTCCGGATTGTTGGTTGAACCTTTTAGATTAGTGCACCTCTAATTAAACACTGTATCACCATCAAACACATTGCAGATCACACTTTAGGAGTTTTCTTTTTATTTACTCATTGAATTAAAACATACTAGTAAGATTATCATATACTGTCAGTCTCTAGTTGCCTTTCAGAAGGTGGTAATGAGCCACTTCTTTGAATTTCTGCAGTTCTTAGAGCCATAGAGTCATACAGCATGGACACCGGCCCTTTAGCCTAACTTGCCCATGCCAACCAAATTGTCCATCTACCCTAGTCCCACTTGCCTGTGTTTGGCCCATATCCCTCTAAATCTCTCCTATCCATGCACCTGTACAAATGTTTTTTAAACGTTATGTTAGTATCGGCCTCAATTACCTCCCACAGCAGCTCATTCATATACCTATGTGTGTAAAAATGTTGCCCCTCAGATTTCTATTAAATCTTTATCCCTCACCGTAAACCTATGTCCTCTGGTTCTTGATTACTCTTCTCTATGTAAAAGACTGTGCATTTACCCTATCTATTCCTCGCATGATCTTATACACCTCTATAAGATCACCCTTCATCCTCCTTCAGTCCAAGCACTAAAATCCTAGCCAGCTCAACCTCTCCCTATAATCGCACCCTCGATTCACGACAACATCCTTGTAAATCTTCTCTGCACCCTTTCTAGCTTAACATCTTTCTTATAACATGGTGACCTTCTGGTGAAGATGCACGCACAGTGCTGTTGGGCATGGATTTTCAGAATATGGACCCAGTGATAATGAAAGGCAGTGATGTATCTTTAAGTCAGGATGTTGTGTGACTTGGAGAGGGACATGCAGGTACTGGGGTTGGTAGTGTGGGACTTTTGTCCAACGGTAGCAGCGAGAAGACAACGTGGCCCAGATGGTGGGGGATCCTGGATGATAGATGCTGCCTTCTTGAGGTATCAACTCACACGGATGCTTTTGATGGAGGGGAAGGCTATGGCCATGATGGACCAAGCTGAGTCCTCCACTTTCTGCAGCCTCCTCTTATGTTTCTGTGGATTGGAATTGCCATACCAGACATGATACTTTCCACAGTGCATCTGGAGAAGCTTGTTAGCTTATCCAGTGACATGCCAAATCTTTTGAAACATCTATGAAAGTAGAGGTACTGGCGTGCTTCCTTCCTGATTATGTCAACGTGCTGGACCAGGACAGGACACCCATAAATTTGCCACTGCTCATTCCATCCGCTGCTAACCAACCAGTGAAATTAGTACGTGGTCTCCAGACATCCTATGCTCTCTTGTTTATTATATTGTTTACAATGTACTATGTTTACATATTGTGTTGTGCTGCTGCAAGTAGGAATTTCATTGTTCTATCTGGGACATATGACAATAAAACACTCTTGACTCTCTTGACTTTCTTGGTCAACAATAGTTCTTGATGATGTTGCACGAGGGGTTGTTGTTGTGGCACTGCTCAAGCAGATGTTCCAGCTCTCTTGTATGCTGACTCCTCACCACAAAGGAGAGAATTAATCAATGGATAGAGTCAAAGAACTATGCAATGGTTCAAACTGAATACCCACAGGTGCCAGATTTGGCAGAGTGCAGGAATCTCAGAGGGTTGCAGAGCTAGAAATAATTTACAAGAGAGCCAATGGTGCGATTATGAAAATAAGGATAAACATCTTAAAATAAATGTTGGAGAGGACTTGTCTCAGTCCAGCTCAGTGTCTATAGGCAGCCGGGTGAACAGAACTACACATAATGTCACCAATGACATGTAGAACTTGACATAAGTTACTGTTTGAGAAGCAAAGATCAGAATAATGCAGCAGAACACACAACGCGAGGAAGGCAAACATGCAAATCATTTAAATATATCAATTTTATTTATTTTAAACAATGGGAAGCTACATATAAATTATTTGGTATTTTATCAGGATCAACTGTTAGACCAAATTAGATTGATTGCACTTGAAGAATACAACAGAAACATTCAGTATTTCTTTTCAATTGAAGTTCAGGACTCATCCCTTAAAAGGAATAATTTTGCAACAGTTCATTCATTTTTAAAATACGACGTGACCAAAATAAAATCAGGAGATGTATCATGTTGAGGATTCATTTAAATTGATTCTGGCAGATCATCATACTAAAGTGAGGCTATTTTCTACACTTCAATACATTTGCAATTGTGTGAATGCTTACACCCACTGGGTTTGAAAACACCCACACGTATAAGCTTGGTCATGAAGCCCAACCAAAAGCCTGCCAGAGAGGTGGATGAATTTCCATCAGTTTCAGGCTGCAGATTAGCTCATATAGAACAAAACAGATAGCAACTAAGCGACCATCTATATTCCGGACTCTTCCACCTTTATAGTTGATGGAGCATGGGTGGAGAAAGGCAGCCGAGTAGAATGAACTAAAATTGTTTGCAGAGATGCCATGTTCTGTTCACTGTGTGGAAGATACTGTGTTCATTGATAGAAGATGAATGCCATGTTTATAACAGAACACTATTCAACATTGTCTCATGAGTCTGGGACCATACTGCAAATATTTAAAGTGACAATTCAATATGCTTAAACTTGGTAGTTTACATACGCCCAAATCATTCAGTTTAAATAAATATCATTATCATTAATTATTGGCAGGTTTTGGAAATAACTTAGCTGTTGATTATAGGTGGAGATTAATTTCTAATGTTTTCATTTGCCACAGGTAACAATGTCTCATTTTCTCATGTGTTTCCAACTTTAAATTCTTTGCAGGATTCCCACGTCTCGTCAAACAAATTTGCGAGTTGATGATGACACCAACCCATCCTTACTGATGCGTAGTTGAATTAAAATAAAAAGTGATGCCATGCTGAAGCGACATTAAAAACATTCATAAAATTATATATTGCACTTTTTTTCCCCTCATATGTGGCAGCAAAACCATGCTGAGGTTATTCATGATTAAGTACAGAGCTGGCAGACCAGCTAAGGTTTCAATTTCTTTTTCCCCCAGGAGTATACATATCTATTGCAAACATACAAACTGGGCTGCCAGAGGATCTACACTTTCACCATTCAATAGACCCAGGTTGTGAAGTCAGTTCGACAAAATCTTCATTGTAATTTACTGGCACTGACAACACTATGTGGATCTTGAAGTCAACGACATTCAGTTCCTTATATTCGTCCAATTTGCTTTTCAGCTCTGTTCGATCTTTCACAGCCTCTGCTCTCTCCTGTCCATCAGACGACTTGTGGCAAAAATATAAAGCCCTGCATAAAGTAAAAAAATTGTTACACTTCCTTCAGTTAAAGTATTCTGTTCTACATAAAAAGGACCTTTATTTGCTTCCTTGTGGAGATGGACAATGATTATTGTCCTGGTAACAGTTCATTCCAGCTGGCACATCATTTAGGCATTTAATTCTGAAAATTCTGAAAATATGCACAATAATCTGCAGTAAACATTTGGTTCCATACAGCATGGTTAATGCAACAAAAACAAAAACAAATGTGTTGGAATAAACTGCAGATACTGATTTATCCCAAAGATAGACACAAAATGCTGGAGTAACTCAGTGGGTCAGGCAGCATCTTTGGAGAAATGGAATAGGTGATGTTTCGTGTCCGAACCATTCTTCAGACTCAATATAATATAACACCAAAAATATAATACTTTTCTACACTTACCAGATATCATTGCATCAGTGGGCTGTTACAAAAAAAGAAATTGGCATATCTATATAATTAAAAGTCTCATCTTGACCAATTCCTGTCTGCGCTGTATATTGATTTTAGAAAAAAATGCTACCATGTATCGCTGTGATTTTTGGCCATCTTACTCACATCAATGAAAATTAAAAAAATTATGAGTGTTTAAAAAACCTTGAGATCAGCTGATTGGTCCTCTCGCCTGTCAATCATCGAGATGAACGTAACACCCCTTCCGGAGGGTGGGAGGGAGGGGGGGCAGGACTATAAAACCCCGGCTGCCTGGACGTGAGTCAGTCACTCTGCAAGATCGCGAGGGAGAGGCCACGACTGTCATTTTTAGCTGTGAACTGTGAGTCTGCAATGTACTTGCAATAAATGGTTTGTTAGCCCTTAATGACAATGCCATGAGTTGTTTGGCCTGCTGCCCTGTCTGTGCTTGAAAGTGCAATGCTTTATTAGGTGTGAGTGTGTGTGTGTGTGGTAGTGTGTGAGTGTGAATGTGAGCGTGTGTGAGCGAGTGAGTGAGTGAGCAAGTGTGTTCGTGAGTGTGAGTGAGTGTGAGTGGTGGTGAATGTGAGTGTGAGCGAGTGTGTGTGTGTGTGTGAGCGTGAGCGCGCATGTGTGTGTGTGTGTGAGCGTGAGCGTGAGCGCGCGTGTGTGTGTGTGTGTGTGTGTGTGTGTGTGTGTGTGTGTGTGTGTGTGTGCTTATATGGGAATTGGTGGAGAGGTGGGATATTGTGTCGGGGGACCAGCCCTCCCGTGTGAAGCTGGGACCCAACGGGATCCACTTAGTCTAGTAATGGATAAATTCTGCTATCCCAATCTGGTCTTAATCTTACAGCAATGGAGTTGACTTCTGACCACACTCTGAAATGGCCTAGCAAGGGACAATTAGGGGTAAATGCTTGCCAGCCAGGAACATTCACACCTTGTGAATAAATGAAGGATTACTTAGTAGTTACTAAACTTTAGGATGACAATGCCCTATCAAAATGTGAGATTCAGGTAAAAGGAGTCGAACATTTAGGAGTTTTTAGTCAGAGGTCTGTGATTTTGTGCAGCTTTCTACCCCGATGAGCTGCTAGGAATATTCAATCAATCAATCAATCAATCAACCTTTATTGTCATCTTGCAAAGCAACAATTGTACAGTGCAAAATGAGAAGACGTTTCCCAGGGAATACCGGAGCATCGCACATAAAAACTTAAACATTTCACACATAATAAAAAAATGAAAACAATCCAGTCCCTGATGAAACAGTACAAATAGTTAAAAAGTGCAGGTAAAACAGCAACATTAAAATACAGTAATACAGTAAAAACAGTCATAAAATGTCCAGGGCAGCTGATTTAAGTGGCCAGTGCCAGAGTTATTAAAATGTCAGTGCAAAGCAGCAAAATCAGGTGGAGTGACTGTTTAGCAGCCTCACAGCCTGTGGCAGGAAGCTGTTTAGCAGTCTGGTAGTCCGGGCTTTGATGCTATGGTATCTCTTGCCTGATGGCAGGAGATCCAGATGTGTGTGGAGGGGGTGCAGTTTGTCCTTAGCTATTCTCTGTGCTTTTTTCAGACAGCGGCTCTGGAACAGTTCTTGTACCGAGGGTAGGGAGACGCCAATGATCCTTTCTGCTCCCCTCACTACCCTCTGCAGAGCCTTCCTGTCTGAGCAGTTACAGTTGGGGTACCACGTGTTCATGCAGTACATTCATTCAGTTAGGATTGACTGTTTTATTTAGATTTGGGTATCAGGCAGGAAAGTAGATTAGATATGAATCATCTGTCATCTTTGTGCCTGAGGAGCAGTGATGTTCACTCTTGTTTCAAGTTCTTACATCTGTGTAATGTAAACTTGATTCAGGTTAATTTGTTGAAATATCAGACAGTAATTTAAGGCTTTTTGGAAAACCCTCTCTGCAATTTGTTGATTTCTATAACCCAATTCCCCCTGTAGTGATGTTGTTATTTCAGCGGCTTTATCAGGAGTACAAGATTAAGATAGATACTCAAAGATGGAGATCATTGTAATTCTGTGTGGACCCTGGATAGAGGATTGAGTGCAAAACTCACACACACTGTTCCTGAAATACATTACAGGCTATTTTAACTTCTAAGCCTCATTTAAATTGCTCATCCTGGAAGGAGCTTAGAGGGAGGATTATGTGGCATGATTATTTACCTGATGGGAGGGCAGGGCCGGACAGAGGGAGTGTTGGCTCAGTCAGTCTCTCATTCAGGAAGTAGAAACAAGAAACTGCAGGTGCTGGTTTGCACAAAAGGACACGGAGTGATGGAGTAACTCAACAGGTCATGCAGCATATCTGGAGAACACGGATAGGTGACGTTTCTGGTCGGGACTCTTCTTCAGATTCCCACCCTTGCACTACTCCTCATAACCCTCTCAGCCCCCATCAACCCCCCCCCCCCCCCCCCCCCCCGCAGTACCTCTCCTGAGCTTCCCTTCACCTCTCTGAGCCCAGCCCTCACCCCAGTTTTGTTTTCATGATACCCCCTGAGATATCTCTTTCAGATGCAGAACGGTCGGTCCTCAAGAGCCCTTACCTTTGCCCCTCTACCTCTACCTCAACGAAGTCCAGGCCCGCCATGATGTACAACTCCCTTTCCTCACATACATCTTCAGGCCTTTTTCGATGGAAAGGTCCTCGCCTCAGCTTTGATGACCTCTTCCGATTCTGACATTCCCCCTCCTCTTGGTCCCCCCCTCACCCCTGCTGGCCTTCTACCATGTCTGGACCTTATATAAAATATTAATCTGAAGTGGGGACCTGACACAAAACGTTACCTCTCCATGTTCTCAGGAGATGCTGCCTGATCCATTGACTTACTCCAGCACTTGCAATCAGGAAGGACAGCGATGGCAATAGCTACATCTCATCTCGACATTGCTTGATGCTGAATAAAAGTAAAGGATTTTCAATTGTTGAAGGATGGCCGTAAGGCAAATAGCAGGGAAATCAAGTTAGAAATATAATGTACTCTCTGTTCAGCACTAGGCCAGAGATCTGTCAGGATTGATGGTCAAGTTAACTAACTGCTATTAAATGTTATATTGGCTTCTATGGTAGTGAATACAATTTAAAAAAAATCAACTTGAGTTTTCACCACTGATGGGCTGATTTAGATTGATTGGTTAAAATTTATTTCTAAGTTCCTAATCTAGCCTTAAACTCATACTGCCTCAGCAAGGCCACCAGCATAATCAAGGACGAGTTGTACCCTGCCACTCCCTTTTCTCCCCTCTCCCATCGGGCAAAGGGTGTAGAAATGTGAAAACGCACACCTCCATATTCAGAGAGTTTCTACCCAGCTGTTATCAAGCAACTGAACCATGCTACCAACAACTAGAGAGCAGTCCTGCACTACTACCTACCTAATTGGAGACCCTTGGACTATCTTCAGCCTTTACTGGTTTCATCGTGCACTATACATTATTCACATTATTCCCTTGATCATTTATCTATACATTCTGGATGGCTCGATTATCTTCATGTATTATCTTTCTGCTGACTAGTTAGCACGCAACTAAAGCTTTTGAATTGAATTATATACTTTATTGTCACATGGGACAAGTCACAGTGAAATTCTTTGCTTGCATACCCAAGGTATGCAAATAGTCGCCCATAAAGGGCGCTTACAACGTTACAAATTCCCCACCCCGCGCCAGTTCCCTCTTTGGTCTTCCCCCTCTACCCCCTCCCTCACGGCAGTTCCCACACAATGGATCCCCATTGTCCATTGTTCTTCTGCCCTCCCCCTCGGCGGTCCTCCCACGCCAGGTCCCCGTTGCTCTCCCCCCTTCCTCATGGCGGTCCCCTCACCCCGTGTCCTCCTTTGTTCCTTCCCTTGGCAGCGGCATCCTCACTTCCACGTGTCCGTCTTCATCCGTCACCATCATCGACGCCGCATCGACCTCTCCATTAATGTTGCCGGGTCCTGTCCGTACTCCTCTGTGGCGTCCACCTAGGCACCAACTATGGGCTTCATCGACCCGCGAGGCTCTACCACCGACTCGCTAGGTACCGGCCCGCAAGGCCTGGGCTCCAGCCCGCCGGAACTTCGGTATACATGACAATAAACTAAACTCATTTCAACACGCCTTGATAATTGGTGACGTGTGGGAAGTCTGTGTGGGCTTTAGGTGGTGACAATCGATTGTAATCATGTATTGTCTTTCCGCTGACTGGTTAGCATGCAATAAATGTTTTCACTGTACATTGGTGCACATGACAATAATCTAAACTAAACTACCTTCAGGAAAGTATGGGAAATACTAAATTCACAGAATCAGGATAGGAGAGAGGTGTGGACTGATTACCATGCTATACAAAAAGATATTAGCCAGACGTCACAAGCAGAAGGTATAAAAACCCATCAAAAAGCAGGAGATAACTGGTGCCAATCATTATGGCCTCGGAAACAGTAGGAAATAATGGGGAGTTGATTTGTAGTGAGTTCCTGGAATCCTAAATTATATCTGTAAATTATCTCCCTAATGTATGTTCTGACAACGAAGTTTATTGAATTTCTAACAAGTAGTTGTAAAAAGTGCTTTTCTTTTAGTACTGAATACTGAATAAATACCGCTATTTAAATCTACAGTATTTTATCCAAAGAAACTGGCTGAGCAAAATAGTAATAGCTACATCTCATCGCTAACCCAGTAACTTTGAGCTTCAATTCTAAACATTCGAATTCTAAACATAGATACATAGAAACATAGAAATTAGGTGCAGGAGTAGGCTATTCGGCCCTTCGAGCCTGCACCGCCATTCAATATGATCATGGCTGATCATCCAACTCAGTATCCCATACCTGCCTTCTCTCCATACCCTCTGATCCCCTTAGCCACAGGGGCCACATCTAACTCCCTTAAATATAGCCAATGAACTGGCCTCGACTACCCTCTGTGGCAGAGAGTTCCAGAGATTCACCACTCTCTGTGTGAAAAAAGTTCTTCTCATCTCGGTGTTAAAGGATTATCCCCCTTATCCTTAAGCTGTGACCCCTTGTCCTGGACTTCCCCAACATCGGGAGCAATCTTCCTGCATCTAGCCTGTCCAACCCCTTAAGAATTTTGTAAGTTTCTATAAGATCCCCTAAAGGGGGAGCCGGCGTGCTTTGTAACTTTGTCAGCGCGTATACATCGTGTATGCAAGCAAAGAATCTCACTGTGCTTTGTCACATGTGACAATAAAGTATTCCTATTCCTATAGTTCTTCGTAAACTCTGCAGTAAGCTTGCACAGATCGGCAAAGAACTAGAGTGAAAGATGCATGGTGAGGAACATAGGATATCAATTACATTTGTTTACTTATCATATCTGAACACACTAGAATGAATAGTATATGCAATAAAATAATATACAATAAACCTTGATGCAAAAGTTGATGCCCATTAAACACAAAAAGTGAACTCATGGAATACAGAACAATACAGCACAGAAACAGGCCCTTTAGACCATGATGTCCATGCCAAACTCAATGTCAAATCAGCATCTCCTCAGCATGCACATCCTTCAATTCACTGCATTTGCTAGTGCCTCTCTAAAAGCATCTTAAATGCCACTATCGTAGCTGCCTCTCCCACCAGCCCTGGCAGCATGTTCCAGGCACCCACCACATCCCCTGTAAAAAACTTGCCCTACACATCTCCTTTAAACTTTCCCCAACTCATCTTAAATATATGCCCTCTAATCTTTAAATCTTTAGAGATAAAGCAGGGAAAGAGTCCTTTCGGCCCACCGTGTCTGTCCCGACCTGCGTTTCCCCCGTACACTAACACTATCCTACACACTAGAGGCAATTTACAATTTTACCAAAGCCAATTAATCTGCTCGTCTTTGCAGTGTGGGAGGAAACCGGAGCACCCGGAGAGAACCGACGTGGTCACAGGGAGAACCTACAGACAGAGTCCATACAGTCAGTACCCGTAGTCAGGATCGAGTCTGGGTCCCTGGCACTGTAAGGCAGCAACTCTACCGCTGCACCACTGCAAATTTGTCTTTGACATTTTCACCCTGCGACAGAGGTTCTGACTGTCTACTGTATCTATGTCTCTCATAATTTTATATACCGATCAGGTTACCCATCAGCCTCCAATATTCAGAGAAAACAACCCAAGTTTGTCCAACCTCTTCTTACAGCCAATACCCTCCAATGAATACAGCATTCTGGTACTGATTTATTGATAAAGAATTGGTTCCATTAATTAACCTCTTAAAAACATGGAATGAAATTAAAACAAAGCAATGGTTCTTACTGCAGATAAGAAAATGGAACATGGATCATAACTGGAGTGTGAAGAAGGGTCCCGACCAGAAACATCATCCTTTTCCTCCAGAGATGCTGCCTGACCTGCTGACTTACTTCAGCACTTTGTGTCTATAACTGGAACAATGTTGTGCAACCTTGTTTATTCGTGCACAAACATTCTCAAATTCTCAAGGGAATTCACCTTACTCTCAATCTCATCCATTTTACAAGCACAGGGAGCTACTGGATTTTTTGATTATTAAATTGAGGCTAATAGGTCGGCAACTTCTCTCTCTTCCACATACCCATTGAGCTCCACATATGCTACTCTTCCTGCTTTTGTCCCTAAAGCACCTTTCTCCAAAAAAACACATAAGACAATAGACAATAGATGCAGGAGTAGGCCATTCGGCCCTTCGAGCCAGCACCGCCATTCAATGTAATCATGGCTGATCATCCACAATCAGTACCCCGTTCCTGCCTTCTCCCCATATCCCCTTACTCCGCTATCTTTAAGAGCCATATCTAGCTCTCTCTTGAAAGTATCCAGAGAGCTGGCCCCCACTGCCCTCTGAGACTGAGAATTCCACAGACTCACAACTCTCTGTGTGAAAAGTGTTTCCTCATCTCCGTTCTGAATGAAGAGAGAGTGCCGGAGTAACTTAGCGGGCCAGGCAGCATATCTGGACAGCATGGATAAATTAGGTTTCAGGTTGGGACCCTTCTTCTGATCCACAACGTCACCTATCCATGTTCTGCAGAGAGGCTGCCTGACGGCTGAGGCACTTTGTATCTGTTTTTGTAAATCAACATCTAAAGTTCCTTGTTTATACTAGCATCTTTTTCCAGTAGTTTTACTCCTGTCTTCTCTTTTGTCCTCGTTAACATGTCTATTAAATTAATCACATCTCCTGTCTTCTTTGTCCTTCATCTTGAGCAGTTCCAGGATTGAGGATGACTTGCTTCCACTCTAGTTTTCGGGATTTCAAGGTGGCTAATGAGGTCAATATGGGAACTGCAGACTTCCCCACGGATGGGCAATAGGTGACTGATGGGGTGGGAGGATGAGCAGTTTATGGAGTGATGCACTGCCTTTGCAGGGCTTGCTGTGAGCAGAATTAGGCCATTCGGCCCATCAAGTCTGCTCCGCCATTCGATCATGGCTGATCTATCTTTCCCTCTCAACCCCATTCTCCTGCCTTCTCCCCATAACTCAACACCCTTACGAATCACTGCTGGTGTGGAGAAATTAGCTTATATCCCATCACAGCAGCTCAGGAATTTAAATAAACTAAATACAGAACAAAAAAACGGTGTCCACAAAAGGTGATACAAATCCACTAGTTCATTGCTTCTGAGGGAAGGAAAGCAGACTTCCCAGTCTAGTGCATTAGTAACCTGACACAGCAACGTGGATGACTGGCAACAGTTTGTCCTCATTGCCACTCATTAGCATTTAGGGATGGATGATAAATGCTGGACTTACTAGCTAAGTCCACCTGCCATGAATAAAGTATTGTAATACATTTGTTATCGCCAATCTTCTTAGAAATAACCCTATCCTTCTGCCCTTGCAAACTCAACTGAACTCTATTGTCAAAAAAATAAGTTATCGCCTGATGAACCTCAATTTTCATCAAGTTGTCAAAGTCAGCAAATGGTTTGGTTGAGCCTGTGACAGTACAGACTCTTCAGGCTTCGATAAACATTGCATGGCAATTACTCCAAATGATTCATGTACCTGAACCCAGTGTTTGCGTAGCTGACCTTCTGCCATCCACGCTCCTGAAGAAAAGGCTTTATTACTTTTTTATGAATATCTCTTGGAGCTCCGCCGGGAGTGGCCACAGACATGTAAAACAAGTTGCAGTCTTCACCATGCTTCTGAGAGGATGTGATTTCATCCATTATTTCCTGAGTGCTGATATCCATGTTGGCGCAAAATCAACGCAACAGTTGACTTTCTGTGAAGGAGAACGTGAGTCATAAGATGCCAGATTTTTAGCCTTCATCAAAATAACATGTTTTACATGAATCTTAAATAAGATCTGTTTGGGAAACTAACATATTTTTGACTACACACATATTCTTACAGCAAAATATGTCTTTTTGAAATGACAATTCTGATCACTATCGTCATAGTCATTGTGTAATAGAGCTATACAGTGCTGAAACAGGGCCTTCAGCCCAACGTACCCACGCCGACCAACATGCCTCAACTACACTGGTCCCACCTGCCTGCGATTGGCCCATATCCCTCTAAACTTCTCCCATCTATGTACCTGTCCAAATGTTTTATAAACATTGTGATAGTACCTGCCTCAAATACCTCCTCCAGCAGCTCCATATACCTACAAACCTTTGTGTAAAAAAGTTGCCACTCAGGTTCTTATTAAATCTTTCCCCCCTCACCTTAAACCTATGTCCTCTCATTCTTGATTCCCCTACTCTGGGTAAAAGACTCTGTCAATTTACCCTATTTATTCCTCTCATGATCTTATACCCCTCTATAAGATCACATCTCCTCCTCCTGCGCGCCAAGGGAAAAGTTCCAGCCTGCTCAACCTCTCCCTATAGCTCAGGCTCCTGAGTCATGGCAACATCCTCTTAAGTCTTCTCTGTACATTTGTTTCTTTTGTCAGGCGGCGCGACTCTCGTCTGCAGCGGCCTCTGCAGTCCATCTGCGTTTTTATTATTTTATGTCTATGTTTTTATGTAGTTTTTGTTATTTTTTGTTGGGGTATGTGTGTGGGGGGGGTGGGGGTGGTGTGTGGGGGGGTTGGGGGTAACTTTTAAATCTCTCCCTGCACGGGAGACCCGATCTTTTCTTTGTCGGGTCTCCGTTGTCGTTGGGGTTGCAACGAGGAGCAGCCTCCAACAGGAAGACCGGGGGCTGTGGTGCCGACTACTCATCTCACCGTCGCGGAGCTGGCCGAGTCCAGAGCGGGTGGAGCTGTGGTGGACGCTGCTGCGGCCCGACCTCCGGAGATTCGGTGGCTGCAACTGCGGGTCTGGCGGACGGCGGCACCGGGAGCCCGGAGGGAGACCGCTTTTCGGGGCTTCCGCAACGGCGACTTCTCCCGCCCGAGTTGCGGGGTTGAGGAGCGCCTGGAGCGGGGCCTTACAGCACCGCCCCGCGCGGCTTGGAATGGTGGCGGGCCTCTGCGAGCGCACGCCGGGGGCTCTAACATCAAGACCCGGTGTGCGACCTTGCATCACCCGGCGTGGCTTTAATGGCCACGGGACAATCGCCATCGCCCGCCGGGGGCTTTGACTTTGACTGACATCGGGGGTGAGAGTGCAGTGGAGAGATAAGTTTTTTTGGCCTTCCATCACAGCAATGTGATGGATGTTTATGTAAATTATGTTGTGTCTTGGGTCTATTTGTTTGTAATGTAGATTAGATTATTCCTTTAATAATCCTTTTCAGGAAATTACAGTGCCACGACAGCTTCAAGACAAACATAACACCACGCTTTCATACATAACAAGTTAAAATACGTTAAAATACAAGTTAAAATACAATTAATTTAAAAAAAGTGCAGTTATTTATGCTCATTAAAAAGTCTTATAGCAGCTGGTAAACAGGACTTCCTGTATCTCTCCGTTTTGCACATTGGTGCAATCAGCCTCTGGCTGAAGATGCTGCTCTTGATCACCTTCAGGGCATGGAGTGGGTGAGTGGGGTTTGTCATTATGGAACCTAGTTTATTTAGAGTTCTGGCCTCTGCCACCTGCTGGACCGTTCGTTGCTCAGCCCCGACCACTGAGCCGGCCTTCCTGATTAGTTTGTCCAATCTGTTTTTATCCGCTATACGGGCGCCATCTCCCCAACAGGCCACAGCAAAGAACAGAGCACTGGCCACCACTGAATGGTAGACACTGCACAGTAGGGGTTGGCAGATATTAAAAGACCTCAGCCTCCTTAAAAAATACAGTCGGCTGTACTGCAGAAACGGCATTTCGTTTGGACCTCAAGGGGTCCAAATGACAATAAATTGTATTGTATTGTTATAGATTTATAATGATTTTGAAATAGTGTAAGAATAAGGATACAGGACACATTTTGAAGACAGCAGGATCTTCAAAATCAAGGAAGTTATACTAATGTTTTTCAAATCTCTGAGTATGCAGTAGACACAATATTTCAAGAAGAATAATAAGGACTTGCAGGGGATACAGAGGAGGTTTACCAGGATGATGGCAGCTTTGAGGAAACTTAGTTATGTGGAGAAATAGGAAAAGTTGAGATTTATTACCGAGAAAGCCACATGTTAAAGCAAGATGTATCGAGGCATCCAGAATTGTACGAAGGATCATCTATTTCCGCTGACAAATAGATATCAAATAATCAGAAGAGTTAGTGTAGAAATTTCTCCACACAATGTTGGAAGGTATGGAATATTCCTGGAAAATGGTGGTGGAATCCAATGCTATAAAAAAAAACTTCCAAACACGCTTGAGAAGGCAAAGTTGAAGAGTTGAAGGGTGGGAGAAGAAATGGAAATAAAATAGGTCAAAATGGAATAGCTTGTTGAGAAGTCAGTTCAGGTGTAATGAACCAAATAGCTTACTCCTGCACCATAAAATTCAATGACTCAGTACTTTCCTTCAACATTTAAAATAAACATTTGTGTCAGTGCAACTGTGGATTTCTATACATTTCATTATTTGTCTTCTAGTACTACAGAGAGGATACACAAGGGACCTGCTGTAGCGTCTCCACTGAGTGCTTCTGTTCCCTTCCACATCCTGAAGCTGTGCTGGTATATTAATTGGCTTTTGTATATTAATTGGCCTTTGTACATTACCTAGCATGGGTAAATGGAAAAAGAATCAAAGGGTTGTTAATGGCTATGAAAGAAAGAATAGGTGTCAGGGGTATAGGTTCTTTGCCCGAGATGTGATGGGCTGAATGGCTTTCTGCTGTGTCATAATAAGAATTCGGTCAACCTCAGTTGTCATTATACTCATCAAATGAATTCCCTATGGGAGAGAATATCAAACTATCATCTCAATTCTGGTCATTGGTTTAAATTGCATTGGGCTCTCCAGAAAGATGAAACAGTCTCTCAGCATTTATTCGGTGACACAGAGTACTGTGTGATGACTTTTCATTCTTTTAATCTCTCGAATAAAGTCTTAGACCATTCAATTTCACAAGGTTATCTCCTCACCCCAAAATCAATCTATTGGATCTTATTACATAATCGCATGGGAAGGCATATCTTTGGAGACTGCGATTTGTGATTTGATTTGTGTAGAAGTGTCTCAAATCCCTCTGATCAACAACACAGTTTTAAGGTGAGAGGGAAACCTTTAAAGGAGATATGTGAGGTAATTTTTTTTACACAGCGAGTGGTGGGTGGCAGGAATGCACAGTCATGGGTAGTGGTAGAAACATTTCAAATGCTTTTGGATAGGCACGTTAATATGCAGGGAATGGAGGGAAATGGATTATGTGCAGCCAGTTGAGATTAGTTTCACTTGGCATCATTTATGGCATGGACATTGAGAGGTGAAGAGACTGTCCCTCTGCTGTTCTGTTTTATATACCTCACCATTATATATACCTGCACTTGAATTTGGTTGTTTGCAGTGTGGACTGCCTTCTGCGCATGCGGAGCAGCCTAAGTTTCTTGGTGGGTTTTTCAAACATAGATTGTCCTTATCTTAACAGTATCTTAGGAAATCTGCCTCGCTCATGTCAGCCGCTTCCCGCAAATCCTTTAATTCCGACATCGCGATCAAGGGACCAATTGAGGTTGCTCGGCTGTCGGAAGTTAAGGATTTGCGGGAGGCTGAAATTAGTGAGGCCGGCGAGCGGCAGGAGAGAGGTGTTCAGCCGGAGAGTACTGCCAGAGGTGAGCCGGCCTGCAGAAGGCACTGAGGTCCCGGCGGCCGGTTCCGCTGTCTGGTCCCGGCGGTCGCTCGCAGCAACCCGAGTTGCTTCCCTCCCCGGCCACAATGCGGTGGCTCTGCGTCCGGAGCGCCGAGGCAGCGGTGAATGAGTTGCTGGCATGATCTCCGACCCCCTCCTTCTCAACGCTCCAGCCCTCCCCGCACCTTTACCCCTGGCCAGACTCACCACACACTGTGAAAGGAACTCTCCCCCCCAATTGGTCCCTTGAACTAGTATTGTCATTCAATAAGATCACAACTGATTCAACGTCCCGATGTGCTCCCGTTTTTCCCACCATCTCTCCACCTGCCGTCACCCTCCACCCCCCCACCCATTCAGTAATTCAGAATGAAGGAGATTTGGAAGCCTTGGGCAAATTGAATTGTTACTTTCTATATTTTTATTTTTTTGAGCGTGAGAAATTCTATGTCCCACCAGCCATCTTTCAAAATTTAGCAACTCAAAATGGGGGTGTGTTTTCATTGACGGGAAATACTGTACTTTATTAAGAGATATGGCTTTTGACGACTTTATAAAAGCCGACTGACAGCTTATGGAGAGGAGAACAATCTGCACATGTGCGGTTTAAGATTTTTTTAAAGCCGACTGACTGCCTACCCTGAGTAATTACTCACGGCACGTGCCTGCTATTTATTCACCATGCTTTGTATTATTAGCTAACTCACATACAATATTTGGAGCAAAGAAATGTTGATGCGGCAAATCTGTAACAAGGAGAGAATGCTGGAAGCATTCACAGGTCAAGCAGCAAGAGCATTAAGGAAAAAAACTGCAGATGCTGGATTTCAGCAAGCAGCGCTATGCGTGGTCCCTTAATCTAAGGCATTGATATTGATTGCTGAAGATAAGACCCAAGCAGTCATCCTTGAAACATTCCATGAGTTACCATTCTGAAAAGTATTCTCTTTTTTGTCCATTAGCCAATCTTAATCAATGGCAATATATATATATATTTTTTATAATATTTATCTTATTAGAAGCAATTGTACAAGGAGAAAGTAATCGACATAACTATTATACAATATTCGTCCAGCCTCAGTTTTAACATTTTATAAACTAATAAGTAAATCGGAAAAAAGAAAAAAGGAAAGAAGGGAACGGAAGAAGAAAGGAAAAAGAAAAGAATTTCAAAAAAGATACGGAAAAGGAAAAAGAAAAACCCTTGAACTAACAAAGGAGTGAAAAAAAAGCGGAGATATATCCCACTACCCTTACCTACGCCCGCTCACCTGACCCTAGCGTTGGTTTTGAATTTGTGTTCAACCATTATGTTGTTGAAGAAATTCAATGAAAGGAGACCATATTTTGGAAAATTGATCTGATTTGTCCGACAAAACAAGCCTTATTTTTTCTAAATGTAGTGTCTCGGTCATTTCTGTGATCCACATCTTCACTGTGGGAACTGTTATCCTTTTCCAGATTTTAAGTTTTTTTGCAGTTATTAAACCATAGTCAAGGAAGCGTCTTTGGAATATCGTTAACTTAGGGCAGCCCTCTGACATTCCTAATATTATTAATTTTGAATCTGACTCCAATTAAATTTTGAGTGTTTTACAAATGGTATTGAATATTCCCGTCCAGAAGTTTTGTATTTTTATACAGGATGCAAAAGAATGGGTTAGGGTAGCTTCTTTGAAGTGACATTTATCATAGAGAGGGAAGACAGTTGGGAAAATCTTGTTCAGTTTGATCTTTGAGTAGTATAACCTATGCAATACTTTGAATTGTATCAGGCAATGCCTGGTATTTAAAGAACAGTAATGTATGTATTGTAGGCTTTCCTCCCATATATCTTTTGAAATGGGTAAACCCAGCTCGTCCTCCCATGCTCGCCTATAAATCTCAGAAGGTGGGTGTCAATATTTAGAAGAGTGTTATAAATGTAAGATATCAACTTACTTGTATCGGCATGTCTATTCAAACAATCGTCTAATATATCTGGACCCATAAGAGGACTGTCTTGTGTATATGTTTTCACATAATCTCGGATTTGAAGGTATCTAAAAACATTGTTGCCGTTCAAGTGATATTTCTCCTGTAGTTCTTGAGAGAGAGTCCCCTTCTTATAGAGGTCTCCCACAGTATTGATTCCCAGGTTCTTCCATTGAACAAACACCATATCTAAAGTAGACGGTTTAAACAAGGGATTGTTTGCCATAGGAAGAAGGAGGGACATGTTTCTCAATTTAAGACTGAATTTCAGCTGTTTCCAAATACGGATAGTACTATGTATTATCGGATTTTGCTCATACGTTGACTTATTCAAATGTATTGGAGATAGGAGGATCGAGCCTATACTAAAAGGCAAATCTTCCCTCTCCATTTTAACCAATTTACATGTTGACATGTATCGTCCAACCAGAAAGTTATATTTTTAATATTAGTTGCCCAGTAGTAAAAAAGAAAATTAGGTTGAGCTAATCCTCCATTTTCTTTGGATTTGCACAAATGTCTTTTGTGTATTCTATGGGTTTTGTAGTCTCAAATAAAGTTAGTGACAATATAATCCATTTTTTTTAAAAAGCTTTTAGGGAGATATATCGGTATTGATTGAAATAAATATAAAAGTTGCGAAGGAAGATCAACTTTATGGCATTTAATCTACCAATAAGGGAGATAGGAAGTGTTTTCCAAAATTGAATGTAGGCATATAGTTTAGTGATTAATGGTGGGAAATTTATTTTAAACAGAGAGGATTACTTTCTAGTCACGTAAATTCCAAGATATCTGAACTTTTCAGTAACAATTCTGAAAGGAAATTGTTGGTGTTGAGAAGGGTCTTGTTCTTTTATTGGCATGATTTCACTTTTATTCCAATTTATTTTGTATCCAGAGAAAGAACCAAATTGTTCTATAATGTTTAGAACATTTGGAATACTAACTTGCGGATTAGTAATGTATAAAAGTACATCATCTGCATATAACGAGATTTTATTGGTGGTTTATTCGGTATTGTATCCATAAATGCCTGAATGGGACCTGATACTCTCGGCAAGAGGTTCTATGACTAAAGCAAATAACATTGGAGAATGGGCACATCCTTGTCTGTTACCCCGAGATAAATAAAATTTAGGTGAAAGCATTTGATTTGTCAGTATTCTAGCTGTCGGATTAGTGTATAAAAGCTTCACCCATAGAGTAAAGTTTTCTCCCTATTGAAATTTTCCCAACACTGTGAAAAGATAAGACCATTCCACTCAAAAGCTTTTTCTGCATTAATAATTGTTAGATCTGCAAATATATTATGTTTAACAAACGTCTCAAATTATAAAACGAGTGTCGTTTAGGTATAAAATCAGTTTGATCTGGTGTATTAGTTTACAGATAACCAAGCTTAATCTACGAGCCAAAGCCTTAGCTAGTATCACCTCTCGTACCACCTTCCCTCTCGTACCACCCCCTCCCCGGGCACTTTCCCTTGCAACCGCAAGAGATGCAACACTTGTCCCTTTACCTCCCCCCTCGACTCCGTTCAAGGACCCAAGCAGTCGTTCCAGGTGCGACAGAGGTTTACCTGCATCTCCTCCAACCTCATCTATTGCATCCACTGCTCTAGATGTCAGCAGATCTATATCGGTGAGACCATGCGGAGGTTGGGCGATCGTTTCGCCGAACACCTCCGCTCGGTCCGCAATAACCAAGCTGACCTCCCGGTGGCTCAGCACTTCAACTCCCCCTCCCACTCCGTCTCCGACCTCTCTGTCCTGGGTCTCCTCCATGGCCACAGTGAGCAGCACCGGAAATTGGAGGAACAGCACCTCATATTCCGCTTGGGGAGTCTGCATCCTGGGGGCATGAACATCGAATTCTCCCAATTTTGTTAGTCCTTGCTATCTCCTCCCCTTCCTCAGTCCCCCTGCTGTCTCCTCCCATCCCCCAGCCTTCGGGCTCCTCCTCCTTTTTCCTTTCTTGTCCCCGCCCCCCCCACCCCCGATCAGTCTGAAGAAGGGTTTCGGCCCGAAACGTTGCCTATTTCCTTCGCTCCATAGATGCTGCTGCACCCGCTGAGTTTCTCCAGCTTTTTTGTGTACCTTAGCTAGTATCTTCTGATCCGTATTTAAAAGGGCTATTGCCCTATAGGATCCAGGCTCCTCGAGATTTTTATCTTTTTTTGGAATTAATATAATAGTTGATTCAGCAAGAGTTTGTGGTAAAGTCTGTTCTTTAAATGCTTGAATATAAAGGGCTTGTAAGCGTGGAGAAATTAAATCATTACATTTTTTATAAAATTCGTTACTAAACCCGATCGGGCCAGGAGTTTTTCCACTTTTCAATTATTTAATAGGCTCTACGGTGTCTTTTGTTGTTATCTCTGCTAATTCATCCCGTTGTTCCTCATTAAGGAATGGGAGATTGCAATTCTCGACATGGGGTTGCTCTGGTATATGTGCCGCCGGAGCTTAAGGACTGTGTTTGTGTTTATCCGCAGGGACTCGCACCGGACTCCGCTGAAAGGGTCCTTTCCGGGTGTTGTGTCCCGGCATCGTGACTTTTCGTTTGGATGTCGGGGGTCTAGAGGAAATCTTTCGGTGGCTCGCCTCAAGCCCGCCCACCTGGATATCGATAGCCCAGTGGTGGTGGCTCAACCCCGGCGTAGAGGTCGTCCGCTGGTCATTCCTGTAGCGCCTGTTTCCCCTGTAACTTTGCCCTCTGCTGGCTCTGTTCCGCTAGTTCCTCCTGTACCGCCGGTTGTGTCTGTTCCTCTGGTCTCCACTCGGTCTGGTCGCCTCATTCGGCCTCCCGCCTCCTTACCTCGGGTTCTGGCGCGGGGCTCCTATAGGAGCAGCTAGTGGTGGGTTGGGGAAATGCGAACCCTCGTTATTGGTTGGCGCCATCACCTGACCACGGGTGTTGGTTCGCGGGCTTTTCTCCTCAGTCGACAGCGCTCCTCCCGAGTAGCAGGAGCTATTATACAGTTATTTGACCCGGCAAGCGGATTCTGAGTTATCTTCTTGTTTTCTATTCAACAATAGAAATCGTTTAACTTAACGTGCCTGTCTCGCTAGAGTACAGTATAAAAATTTGCTGCTTATGATTTTACATGAGGAAAAATAACCAAATAAGCACAAAAATGCAAAAGAAACAAGAAATTTTGTTCAGGGTTCGTGTTATGGAAAAGTGCGATACAGACATTTTCCATGAACACAATCTTTCTGTAACAAGGGGGTGCACTGTACCTATTGGGATCATGTTGTTCTATACAGACTGCAATGTGTTGCATGGTCACCTGTATCTTACCTGTTTTCTGGAACTAATTTCTGGAATTATTTACAATGCATAACAATAATAAAGCTCCACTGCAGGACAAAATACTAATCACAGAAGAAGGTGCCTGGGCCCGGCACGTCACCTGCTCATTTCATTCCACGGATGCTGCCTGACCTACTGAATTCTTCCTTTTTGCTTAGGATTCCAGCATCTGCAGACCCTTGTCTCCACTCAATATTAATGTACTAGTGGAACTTGTCAAATTAAGATATAACATCGATAAATGACCATCAACATGTCCCTTCCTCTCTATCCTAAATCGAGCGATTCTGGGAGGGGTCTCAGGAGGTGGAGTGCCAAATTGGTCATGAATGATCCCAACAACCTCTATGCCGATCATTATCATCATCGTCGCCAAGTAATTGAACGATGCTGTTAAAAGCGTTTTCTTTTTCAACATTGGTAATGTTATGATACAATAACCAACCCCTTGGGTCCCAATCACCCAGAATTGCTAATATCCAAATGCTACTGCAAGAAAATTATTGCATACAGAATTTTTCATACTGCATGAAAAGCTCAAATTTATTTTTCAGCCTGTATTTGAGCACTGTGATTGCCAGCAGCATCATGCTGGGTTACACCTCTGACGTCATCTGCTGTTATTCTGCACCTGCACTGCAGGCATGCACCCCACCACTGGAAGAGGAATCTGCCAAATAACTATAAATAATTCTAAGTGTGGAAAAATCACCAGGACTAGAGACCTCTATCTGAAGATGTGGCCCAATTTTGCAATCTGTTGAACGGAATAAAGGGTAGTCAAGATATTACTGTCAAAACTGCTATACTCAAACAACCAGCAACACTTAAGTTCTCAAGGACTACATTTGCTTGCTTGAACATCGCAGTGCCGTGGTTTACTGTCAAATGCATTTTTGAGCACATTCCCTGCATAGTTTATTATGAAGGCATGGAATTGAATAAAATGGCCATTTTCATTTCAGAATTTGAAATAAATTTGGTGACCAATGTGAAATTATCCTCCATTTTGCCAAGAATATAAAGGAAAGGGAAGGTGGGTGGCTAGGAGAGGAGGGGAAACAAGGGATAGTGGGCAAGCGTCTGTGCCTGACTACATGGGCATTTGTGTACATGTAACTTTTGGCGAACACCTGCATACCTGTCCACCTTTGTGTGCTATGTAAGAAGGAACTGCAGATGGTGGTTTAAACCAAAGATAGATACAAAAAGCTGGAATAACTCAGCGGGACAGGCAGCATCTCTGGAGAGAAGGAAAGGGTGACGTTTCGGGTCAATTCTCCAGTTTTTTGTGTCTATCTTCACCTTTGTGTGCTAATTTCCCTGCAGTGGGCCTATCTTAGATCCTTTTTCCATTGGATGAAAACCTCAAGCTGTCCGCAAAAGCTATTCAACACTGAAAGAGGCAATGTACATGCTACTTCCACTCCTCACTTGCCTGAAGTAAGTGAGGAGGTGAACACAATCCTGTCCTCATGAATGGAGCTTCTGTAAAGATGGTCAACAGCTTCAAGTTCCTTGGCATACAGATCACCAGCAACTTTTTCTGCAGCATGTGCCCCATCATTGGACGAGGAGTCTGCCAAATTGATATAAATAATGTTGAGAGTGGAAAAATGGCCAGGGTCAGAGATCTCTATGGGAAGATATGGCCCAATCATGCAATCAACTCATGAAGTTATCGTCAATCCTGCTGCACGCAAACAGCCAGCAGCAGTTACATTCTCAAGGACCACTTTCGCTTGCATGAATATTGTAGCATTGAGGTTTACCATTGCATTTTTTTAGCACATTCCTGCATTGGTTATTATGAAAGCATGGAATTGAATTAACTTAGGTCTCTCATGTCAGTTTTTATTTCAGAGGTTGAAATACATTTTGTCAACAAAGTGAAATTATCTTCCAGTTTGCTGAGAATGGAAGGGAAGAGAAAGGGAAGGTGGTTGGCCAGGAGAGGGGGAAACAAGGAAAGGACAGTGGACAGGCAGTTGTGCCTGAGAGCAGATCACCAGCAACCTAATCTGGTCCGTTCACATTGATTCAGTGAGCAAGAAAGCGCATCAACATATTTACTTTATTAGGCACCAGCAACATATCCACAAGGATTCTCTCGAACTTCAACAGATGTGCCACAGAAAATATCCTGTGGGATATGGCAACTGCTCAGTTCTTAATGGCCTGTAGTGAATCCAGCCTAGTCTGTCACAGACTCGTCACTTCCTTCCATCCAGTCTGTTTTCATGGTGGGTTTGATCAGGAAGGTTGGAAGCTTTGTCAAGGATGCCTTCCTCTCTGGCTATTTCCTTTTCTCTCTTTGACCTTCTGTCAGAAGATACAAGAGCTTAAACGCTTGGGCACCCAGACTTAAGCACAACTTCTTTCCCAGTGTTATCACACACCTGAACCCATCACTTGCTGCCATGTACTATTACTCTTAACTACCTCATTATGTAACTCTACACCACATTATTATACTTTTTCTTACACAACTTTAAATTGCACTACAATCATGCACCACTGTTGTTTTGCACTCTTTGTTGCATTTTGTTGTATTTATGATTAGTGTATGTATACTATTTAATCTGTGAAGCTTATATCAACAAACAATTCCATTGTACCCTGGTGTATATATATATACAATAAAGTAATCTGAATCTGAACTGCAACAGTCATTCTGTCATCATATGTGTTTAAGAAGGAACTGCAGATGCTGGAAAATCAAAGGTACACAAAAAAGCTGGAGAAACTCAGCGGGTGCAGCAGCATCTATGGAGCGAAGGAAATTCAGACGAAGGGTTTCGGCCCGAAACGTTGCCTATTTCCTTAGCTCCATAGATGCTGCTGCACCCGCTGAGTTTCTCCAGCTTTTTTGTGTACATTCTGTCATCATAGCCTGATAACTGTAAGATCTGAACAATACACCCCAACCCTGGAATCTATGGAAGTGGCCAAAATGAACACAAGACTTCTGAGATTGGTCCTGGGCAGGTAGGAGCTCTACAAACTTAATAACACCACAAATAGTCTTGCAAGGTAGACAAAAATGCTGGAGAAACTCAGCGGGTGAGGCAGCATCTATGGAGTGAAGGAAATAGGCAATGTTTCGGGTTGAGACCCTTCTTCAGACAGGGTTTTGACCATAGTCTTGCTACAGGGGTTTACTTGTGCTTTAGGGGTGGATTTAATCTGGCTTGTCATAGGGACAGGACATTAGGGGGAAGAATCAGAAGAGAGAAAAGTCAAACTTAAAAAGCCCAATATCTAAATGTATGCTACATCTGCCACATGATAGATGAATTAATGGCATAAATAGTTGGAAATGGGCATAATCCACCATCACAGGAAAATTGATAATTAAAACTAGGAATTAAATATTTCAATATTTGGAAGTACGGGCAAAATGGTAAATAAGGAAGTTTTAAGTTAGTTCGGCAGTAAGGGTGGGAAAGCAGGTTTAGGTTTTTGGACCAGTAGGATCTCTTCTGGGGTAGAGGTGACCTGTATAAGAGAGATAGCTTGCATCTGAACTGGAGGAGGACCAATATCCCAGCAATAAAAATATGTGGGAACTACTTGAAAGGATTTATATTAATCTGGCAATGGATGGAATCCATAGCACTATGAGGCAATTGAGAAGGTTGGCACACATACTGAAGTTAAAGAGAGCACATTCGATAGACAGGACTACTGATTAAGTTGGCTGCTCTTCCAAAGCAGTTGAAGTGTAGATGAGAGTCAATTGGGGTGTGAGGAGGCTGGTTTGTGTGACAGACAAGCCTACATCCACAACTCTTGGACCAGGCCAAATTATTGGTGATATTTATGCCCAGGAAATTAGAGCTCTCAAACATTTTCCATTTCAGCATCATAGATACTGACTAGGGTGTATACACCACCCTGTGTCCCGACATCAGTGACTAGCTCCTTCATCTTGCTGACATTGAGAGTTTGTTCTTTGGATACCATTTTAGTAAGTTCTCTATCTCCCTCCTGTACTCTATTTGGATCCATTTCCAGACAGACACAAAATGCTGGAGTAACTTAGCTGTGCAGGCAGCATCTCTGGAGAAAAGGAACAGGTGACGTTTCAGATCAAAACCATTCTTTGTTCATTTTTCAAGATCTGACCCAATACGGTGGTTTCATCTGCAAACATATAAATGGTGTTAGAGCAGATTACCCAGTGGTAAATGTATATGGAGGATTGGAAGGGGCTGAGAATGCATCCATGTCGAGCATCGGTTTTGAGTATTATCGTGGAGGATGCTTTGTTGCCTATCCCTGCTGTTTGCGGTGTATGTGTTTGGTGATGAGTTTGATTGAGGGTTATGATGTTGAAGGCAGGGATATAGTCAATAACTGGGAGTCTGACGTAGGTGTGCTTGTTATCCAGATGTTTCAGGGATGAGTATTATGACAGGGAGATAGCGTCTGTCTTGGGCCTGGAGGAGAATTGCAGCGGATCAAGGCTGCCTTAGAGGCTGGAGATAATGTGCTCCATGACAAGCCCACTAAGGCCTTCAGTCTGAAGAAGCGACTCGACCTGAAACGTCACCCATTCCTTCTCTCCAGAGATGCTGCTTGTTCCGCTGAGTTACTCCAGCACTGTGTGTCTATCTTCAAGGCCTTCATGAGTGTGGATATCAGAGCCACTGAATAATAGTATTTTGGGCACGCTACCTTGCATTCTTTTAGGAACTGGAACGATAGTGGTCTTCATAAAGCAGGTGGGAACCGCAGAATGGAGTTATGGAGCAATTAAAAACGTACGTGAATATTGCTGCCAGCTGGTCCACGCAGGTTTTGAGAACACGACCAGAGACTCCATCCAACCCAGTTGATTTCTGCGGGTTGACTGGAAGGCCAATCTGTCAGCTGCAGCATTGAGATCATCCTTTATAACTCTAAGGTGGGGTTGTGCAGTTTATGGAATGACATTAGTACAATGAACAGAAGAGATATTGGTTTTGCAGATCATAGAATAGAATTAGAGAAAATTTAGTAGAGGGCAAGAGTCATTGGTGTGAGTGATTTATGGCCCTCCAAGTAAATTAGGAAATTAGCACTGCATGTAACAGGAATAATACAGTAATGACTGGGGCTTTTAATCTTTAGGTAGTCCAGGTAAATACAATTAATATGAGCAATGTGGAAGATGAATAATTGTGATACATATGGGGCAGATTTCTAAATCAATATGTTGAAGAACCAAGAAAGAAGCATACTATTACGCAACAAGAAAAGATAATTAATAATTTTGAGGTCAAGGCACCCCAGGAGAGAGTGACAGTAATATTGTAGAATTATACATTAAGATCAAAAGTGATGTAGTTCGATAAATGATGTGAAATCAGTATTTTCAATCTTTACAAAGGAAACTATAAAGATAAAGGCAGCTTGGGAAATATAGTCGGCATGTACTTTGCTGGAACTTTTCAGCAGGTCAGGCCATATATGTGGGAAGAGTTAATATAAGCCAAAGCCCGTTCTGATAAGGGGTTGTTAACCTGAAATGATAAGGGGCTATTAACCTGAAACCTGTTCCTTTTCCCCATTGGGTGCGGTCTGACCTGCTGTATATTTCCAACCATTTCTTCTTCAATTTTAGATTTCTAGCATTTGAAGCTTTACTGAATTAAAATCGTGGAACTCTTGCCCCGACAGCATTGTGGGAATAATGACACTTCAAGGACTGCAAACATGACGAAAACAGCTCACTGCCGCCTTCTCATGTGCAATTAGGGCTGGACAAATAAATGTTGGCTCTGCATGAGAAACCCCCATCTCTTAGAATCATAGAGTCTTACAGTGTGGACAAAGGCTCGGCGGCCCAACTTTCCCACACTGACCAACATGTCCCATCTACACTAGACCCACCTGTCTGCGTTTGGCCCATATGGCTCTAAACCAGTCCTATCCATGTACTTGTCTAAATGTATCTTAAACGTTGCGATAGTACTTGCCTCAACTATCGACTCTGGTTGCTCGTTCCATACACCCATCACCCTTTGTTTGAAAAAGTTACTCCTCAGGTTCCTAATAAATCTTTTCCCATCATTTTAAACCTACGTCCTCCGGTTTTTGATTCCCCAATGCTGGGCAAGAGACTCTGTGCATTTACTCAATCTATTCCTCTCATGATTTTGTTCACCTCTATAAGATCACCTCTCACCCCTCCTGCGCTCCAAGGAGTCCTAGACTGGTCAACCTTTCCCTAGAGCTAATGCCCTATAGCCGAGGCAATATCCTTGTAAATCTTCTCTGCACCCTTTCCAGCTTGATAACATCTTTCCTATAACATGGTGCCCAAAACTGAACACAATACTCTAAATGCAGCTCCAACAACGTCTTATACAACTGCAATTTGACCTCCTAACTTCTATACCCTGGAATGAATTAAAAAAAAATAGGTATAACATTGGACCATAAGTAGAAATAATTTAAAGAAATATTGCAACAAATAAAAATCTTTGAGACACAAAAGCATGCGGAAAAATGATCTGAAAATGGAGAAATCAAGTATCTACACAAAATGTTATAAAGTTGCCAGATGCAACAGAGAATTCAGCAAACGACGACCAAGAAATCAAAATATAAAATATGACTGTTAAATGCTGAGAAACATAAAAACAAATTTGAAGTCCTTACAAATGAATGTAACAAGGAAAAGATCAGCACTGGCAAATGTGGGTTCTTCATTGATAGAAATGGGAGAATTAATAATGGGAATAATGATATGTTACAAGAATTAAACAAATGTTTTATGTCTGTCTGCAGGCAAGAATAAACAATATACCTCCTGGAAATATAGCAGAATCAAAGATTTAGTGCAAATGAGGAAATAAAAACCATTGGAAAGAGAATGGTATTAAGGAGGTTAATGAGCCTGAACCTCTCATAAATCCCAAGAACTGATGATCAATATCCCAGGGGTTTGGAAGAGGTGGCTCTAGACAGAAGAAATGCTCTGATTACCACCATCAAAAAATCTCTAAATTCTGTAATGGTTCCTGAGGATTTGCAGGGGAGCAAACATAACCCCACTATTTAAAGAAGGAGGAAGAGACTGTTGACATTTTAGCCCAGGAAGATGTTGATATCTATAATATCTATATCGAGAAATAAGCTGGGGGGTGCGATCACTTTGATAGGGTCGAAATACAGTCCACCAATAATCAGCGGGAATTAGAGGATGAAATGGGTGGCACGGTGGTGCAGTGGTAGAGTTGTTACCTTACAGCACCAGTTCGATTCTGACCCGGGTGCAGTCTGTATTGCGTTTGTACGTTCTCCCTGTGACCGCGCGGGTTTTCTCCAGGTGCTCAGGTTTCCTCCCACACATCAAAGACATAGAGGTTTGTAGGTTAATTGGCTTCATTAAAAAAAAATGTAAATTGTCCCTAGTGTGTAGTATAGTGTTAGTGTACGGGGTGATTGCTAGTCGGCCGGCTGAAGGGCATGTTTCTGCGCTGTATCTCTAAAGTGGCTAAATGGAGGTTCAACTGAGATGTACAAACTTATGGAGCAAGATTGGTCGGGGTATTGAGTACAGGAGGTGGGACGTCATTTTCAGCTGTATTGTGCAGTTCTAGTTGCTCTACTGTATGAGCAGGTTGAAGTGTATACGGATATCATTAAACTGGAAAGAGTGCAAGAAAGATTAATGAGGCCATTACCAGGTCTAGAGAGTTTGAGTTATGAGAGACTGGATATGTTGATTTTTATTCTCTGAGTGTAGCAGGCTGAGGGATGATCTTGTAGAGGTATATAAAATAATGAGGGGCATAGACAAGGTGAATAACCACAGTCTTTTTCTTAGGGCCGAGGAGTCTGAAATTAGAGGGCACAGGTTTAAGGCGAGAAGTGAAATGTTTAAAAGAGACCAATGGACAACTTTTTGTCAAAGAAGATTAATGCGTACGTAGAATGAGCTGCCAGAGGAAGTGGTAGGTACAGGTGCAACATTTAGTCGGTACTTGGGCAGGTACTTGGATAGGAAATGTTTGGAGGGATATTGACGAGGCGCAGTCAAGTGAGACTAGCTTGGTTAAGAAACTTGGTTAACCTGACTGAGTTGGCCTGTTGGCTTGTTTCAGTGCTGCACAGCTCCATGACGCTAATAAAGTTGGCAAATAATACCATGATGGAGCAGAGTCTACATCTGGTATATTTGTTTTTCCAAAAGGGTTTCAGTAAGGTCTCATCGAGGAAGTTGTTGAACAAGGATAGAGCACATGGAATGGTAAATATATTAACATGGACTGTTGGCGAACAGATAGAAAACAATGAGCAGGATAAACAGTTTCATCAGTTTATGATTAGAGTTCACTGCAAGGATTGATGCTTGGTGCCTGATTATTCACAATCTAACTCAAAGTTTTGGCTGAGGAAATCAAATATTATTTCCCAGCTTACTGATGATCATGAAAAGAATTGGGCATGTGAGAAGAATGGAGATGCAACGATGCTGCAAATAGATTTTGACCAGCTGATTGAATGAATAGCAACATGGCAAATGAAGTTCTATGTGGAAATCATGTGAGGTATACACAGTGATATTACTTTAAGATGTTGATTACTTTTAAAAGAGAAATTTACAGGGTTTGTGACTCGTTAATACAGCAAATGATCTGGTCCAGTGACTCGAGACTTTAAAGAACGTCTCACCTGTGACTCTGTCCTAGATACAAGCGTTCAAGTCCATAATACAGCAAAATATCAGATTCACCCTCGCTGCCTCCCTAAAAGGCATGAGACCAACTGAAAACTCACAAAGCTTAAGCAGTACTTGGTTGCTTACTTTCACAATTTCTGCTTCTTCACACAATTCATAGCAGCTAAAATCACAGTGGGTTATGTTTTAGATGCCTTTTGGTATTCTCTTTAAGCTCTAAGTATTACAATACATGTTAATATATGTCTTTGGAGTGCAGGAAGGAACTGCAGACGATGGTTTATACCAAAGATAGACACAAAAGGCTGGAGTAACTCAGCCGGTGTAGATGACATGTGCATGTACCTTTAACATAGTGACCTCACCACTACTAACCACTCCCCACATCACAAGTATAATTACAACCTTCCCACCCATCGATCTCTCTCTCTAGTTCCGGTGACAGACCACGAACAGCTAGGGCAGCAACGTATGTGTATCATGAATAAACAGTAGTAAAGACACAGCGTGTAATGACCCATCTTTACAGCCGGTCAGGTGGCATCTCTGGAGAAAAGGATAAGAAGGGTTCTGACCCTAAACGTCACCTATTCCTTTTCTCCAGAGATGCTGCCTGACCCGCTGGATTGCTGCAGCTTTTATTTTGTGTCTACCTTTAATGTTTGTCTTCTTCCCTATAACATATATAAAACCCTCTTCATTTCACCTGCAATCTCATTCGCCCTGGTTGTTTACTTTAGTTTAGAGATACTTGGGCCACCGAGTCCACGCTGCCCAATGATCACATTTTTTTTTACAGAAGCCATTTAACCTGTTTAACTGTCTTTGAAACGTAGAAGGAAATTGCAGCACCCAGAGAAAATTCACGCGGGTCAGGCAGCATCTCTGGAGAAAATTCACGCAGTCACAGGGATAACATACAAATTCGACACAGGTAACACCTAGAGTCAGGATCGAACCTGGGTCTCTGGCACTATAACCTGGGTCTCTGGCACTGTAAGGCAGCAACTCTACCGCTGCACCACTGTGCCGCCCCTGGTTGATGATTAGTTTTTTGGAAATCAAGAACCTGCTCACATCATAAACCTTTCTATAGTCCATGTTTGGAAACTGGAGAAAGATCATAGATTTATTGGTGCATTTCACTTTCCCAAA
This sequence comes from Amblyraja radiata, assembly GCF_010909765.2. NCBI lineage: Eukaryota > Metazoa > Chordata > Chondrichthyes > Rajiformes > Rajidae > Amblyraja > Amblyraja radiata. The sequence goes on along the minus strand of NC_045968.1, from coordinate 43,574,915 downwards.
GTACTTCAGAACGAAGTAATTCACTTATGAAGTGCAGTTATTGTTATTATGTATATAATGCAGCAGTCAATTTGTATGCAGAGCAGTACAAACTGCAAATGAGTTAACTGGCCAGTTAATCTGATTTATAAGTTCCTTTTGAGGAATAATTGATTGTCAGGACATTTTTAAACCTCTCCTCCTACTCTTATTAAAATCAAGCCATTGGTTATTTTCCTGTCGACTGGAGGACCGTGAAAAAATGTGACAATGTAGTGGTCCATATTTAATGTGCTAAAATGTTTATTCGGGTTTAAATCTATAACCTTCTCATTTACAGATTTTACATTGCGACAAGCTGCGATAATTAAATGTTTTCTGTGTGTGACAGTATTTTCACTACTTCTGAATAAACATTCAATTTACATTTCTCTATTAAGCTCGGACCTTTGACTCCTTTCACACAAGTCTTCTTAGGGAACAGTGAAGTGGTTGAGGATTCCAGAATTTTGCCTTATACTGCAAACTGACAGAACATTTAGTTCATAACATGTTATTGACATATATTTATGACATCAAATCCATTTACTGCACACGAGCAATCATTCATGAGGGTGCGCACGTATCTTTCCAAGTGAATTGTTTTGGCGATAGATACATGGATGATGTACTTCTAGCAACAATGCTCCACTGGTAATACTAGCATTTTAAGACAACATAATGGCTTAATTGGGGGATGGGGAGGAAAGTCTGTTACAATGATAGCAAAACTATGAGAGTGAATGAGTACCTAACATAACATTTTGGTCTTTTCTGACTCTTATTGCAGATTAAGTGAACACTTGCTCTTATATCCTGGCACAATACTCATCCCTGAAACATTTGGAAAACCAGGACAGTTACATCAGACCTATTTATTGACCATATCACCACTTTTAACACCATAACCCCAGCCAAACTCATCTCCATACTCCTGGATCCAGGTCTCAACTCCCCACTCTGTAACTAGATCCTCAACCTTCTGAACCATACACTGCAAACAGCAAAGATACGCAACAAAGCAACCCCCACGATAATTCTCAAAACCAGTGCCCCGCAAAGATCCATTAGGACAGAAGTGAGAGGAGCAGAATTAGGCCATTTGGCCCATCAAGTCTACTCCACCATTCAATCATGACTGATCTATCTCTCCCTCCTAACTCCCATTCCCCTGCCTTCTCCCCGTAACCCCTGACACCCATAATAATCAAGAATCTATCCATTTCTGCCTTAAAAATATCCATTGACAGCATCCACAGCCTTCTGTAGCAAAGAATTCCACTATTTCACCATCCTCTGACTAAAGAAATTCCTCCTCAAAGGAACGTCCTTAGAATGAGGCTAAACCTCAAGTCCTAGACTCCTCCACTAGTGGAAACATTCTCTCCACATCCACTCTATCCAAGCCTTTCACTATTCAGTAAGTTTCAGTGAGGTCCCGCTCATCTTTCTGAGCATTCTCAGCCCAAAGATAGGTGGGTAACAACTCAAAACGTGTCTGGAGAAGGATCTCGACCCAAAACATCACCCATTCCTTCTATCCAGAGATGCTGCCTGAGCCGCTGAGTTTCTCCAGCATTTTGAGTCTATCGTTTGTGTAAACCAGCATCTGCAGTTTCCTCCTATGCATTCTCAGCCCCTTACAACACCCACTATACATTGACCACTGTGTGGGCAATCAGCTCTAACTCCATTTATATGTTTGCAGATGAAACCACCATATTGGGTCGAATCTCAAACAATGGAGAACAGGGAGATAGAGAGCTTTGTAAAATGGTGTCAAAACAACAAACTCTCAATGTCAGCAAGATGAAGGAGTTAGTCACTGATTTCAGGAAACACGGTTGTGTATACACCCAAGTCAGTATCTATGGTGCTGAAGTGGAAATATTTGAGAGCTCCGATTTCCTGGGCATAAATGTCATCAATAGTTTGGACTGATACAAAAGTTGTAGATGCAGCCTAGTCTGTCACACAACGCAGCCTCCTCCTCCCAACCCTCAATCAACTCTGTCTACACTTCACACTGCTTCAGAAGATCGGCCAACTCAATCAAAGGCGACATACAGCATTCTCTCCGGTCTCATCACAGAGATGACACAAAAGCTTGAAAGCACGTACTGCCAGATTCAAGAGTAGCTTCTTCCTCGCCTTTATCAGACTTCTGAACAAGCTAACGTTGTCGTCCTAATCTCACAACCAAGTTGGGTGCGGCTCTTGTGCTTTTTTCCTGCACTTCTCTGTTGCTGTAACGCTATATTCTGCACTCTGGTTATTTTTATCTTTACATTTCCCATTGAACCTGTGTGTAGCTTGATTGTAGTCCTGTATGGTATGATTTAGCTGATTAGCTTGCAGACATTTTTCAATGCATCTTGGTGTATGTTTCAAGAATATAGCTATACCAATAAAATGTTTGCAGCTGAAAGGAGTGGTTGGTCAAAATGTCTGGGAATAAATGATTAAGCATAAAACAAAGGAGAATAAAACAAAAAATGGCTTAATCCCCCATCACCACACTCATACAGTATCTTTCTCCCATCACCCTGTTCCTTTCTACTCTTCTTTCTACTAATCTCTCACTCTTGCTTTCTCCGAGTCCTCCATTTTTCTTTTATCCCCCCTGTTTCTCCTTCACCTTCCAACAACTATACCTCCCTTCGGCTTCACATTTTATTCCTCCTCTTCCTTTTTATCTGCACATCTGTAGTCTCCATTTCACCTCTAGCCTATGTTACTATCTCCACTCGCCTGTTATTCATACATCTATTTATCACTTGCCAGCTTGTGCTTCACCCCTCACCACTCTTTACCACCTTTCTCCCATCTACTCCATTTGTTTGAAGAAGGGCCTTGACCCAAAATGTTGCCTGTCTATTTCCCTCTACAGAATTTGCCTGACCCACTGAGTTTCAAGCACTTTGTTTTTTGTTCAAGATTCCAGCATTTGCAGTCTCTTGTGTCTCTAAATGATTAAGAGTCATAGAATTTGATGATTTAAGCTGAGAGAAGTTCCCTGTGATGTTAATTTATTTTTCACATCTTAAATACTTTGGCAAGATAAGAGACACCAGGATAAAATCTAGACAATAGCATTTATATTTTGTCACAGTACGTTTGTGATACCAAATGCTACAACAATGGTAAAGATTGATATTCCAATTGAAACTATTAATTTTATCCATTGTTATCTATGAACAACAGAGAATTTCAATTTTCATGATTAACTGCCTAATTAATCTACTTTAGAACATCAGTAAATTGATGAAATGGATTGTCCACTGTGCTGCTTAGCAACATTTACTCACCAATAATTCCTGCTCCATGATATTATTTGGGGGATTTTGTAAGACCACAGTCCCGGAACTCATTCTGGACTTTGGTCCAAATATAGAACATAGTGCACAGGAGCAGGGCCTTCGGCTCATGATGTCTGTGCCAAACATGATACCAAACTAAACTAAGTGCTTCTGCCTGATCATGATCCATACTCCTCCATTACTTGTACATTCACATGCCTATCTAAAAGCTTCCTCAACCCCAATATCGTATCTACATCCACCACCACCCTTGGCTGTGCGATCCAGGCATCTGCTACTCTCTGTGTAAAATATTGCCCCGTAATCTTTTAAGCATTTCAAATCTCACTTTAAAGCTATGCCCTCAAGTATTTGACCTTTTTACCCTGGGGATAATGATTCTGACCATCTATCCTATCTAGGCATCATAATTAAAAAACATTCTATTAGGTCTCCCCTCAGTCTCCAATGCTCCAGGGAAAACAATCCAAGTTCGTCCAATCTCTCCGTATAGTTAATACTCTCTAATCCAGATAAACAACTTTGGTAATCTCTCCAAAGGTTCCACATTCTTCCTATATTGGGACAACTAGAACAGCGGTCTAACCTAACTTTTATAAAGTCGTGGACACAAGGATTTGCAGATGTTGGTTTACCAAAGAAGTCACTAATTACTGGAATAACTCAGCGGGTCAGGCAGCACCTCTGGAGGACAAGGATAGGCGCTGTTCTGGATCGTACCTTCCTTTTCAGACTCATTGTAGTGAGAGGAAGCCAGCACTTTGTGTCCTTCTTTCGAAGTTTTATTAAGCTGCAACGTGACTTCCTGAACCTTATATTCAATGCCCCGACTGATGAAGGCAAGCATACCACAAGCCTTATTTACTGCTCTATCTTTTAGTGTTGCTACTCTGAGGGAGCTATAGATTTGAACAACAAGAACCTCTGTACATCAATGTTGTTAAGGTTCCTGACATTAACTGCATGCTTTCCCCTTACAGTTGACCTCCCAAAATTCAACACCCCCCATTTGCCCAGATTAAACTCCATCTGCCATTTTGACACTCATAACTGTAACTGATCGAAATTCAGCGCATCCTTTGACAGCTTCCTCGTTGACCACAAGTCCACCAATTTTTGCGTTCCCTGCAAATTTACTAACCAATCCAACTACATTTTCATCCAAATCATTTATTATATATTGCAAGTATCGCTCTGGCAATGGAGGGGGCCCAGGATAATTTTTTTTATATGGCAATGGGAAGAGGATAAAATAGTTAGCAACGAGGATATCCTCCATTACCAGAATGAGGCCACACACAGAGTGGAGGAATAGTCCCCTATATTCCATTTGGGTAGCTTACAACTCAACGGTATGAACACTGAATTCTCCAATTTTAAGTAACCTCCATCTACCCCCTCTCTCTTTCCTATGCCCCCACCCATCCGGGTGTTCACCCATTTCTCCCACTATCCACCTCTCCCCCTCCCCTCTGTATCCACCCTCTGCTTTTCTATTTTACTTCACTTTACCTCCGCCAGGTGGTTGATGGTTGTGAGTAGGAGACTGCCCTCTCGGATGCACTTAACATTTTCTGCCCCTTCTAAGCTGAGGTCCCAGTCAATATTGGGGAAGATAAAGTCACCCACTATGACAACCCTATTTGTTTTAGATCTTTCCATGATCTGTCTACATATCTGTTCCTCTATCTCCTGCTGTCTACTGGGAGCACTGCGGTATAATCCCATCAGAGTAATTGCTCTTTCCTCCTTGTTTTTAAGATTTACTTATATTGGCTCACTGGATGAACCCTCCAGGATGTCCCTTCTAAGAGCAGCTGTGACATTATCCCTGTAATGCAACTCTTTACCATCTTAAATCTCTTACCTCCTTGTCAATAATGTCTGAAACATTGAAACCATGGAATATTGAGCTGCCAATTCTAAACCTCACAACCAAGACTTTGTAAGGGTTCCGTCATCATAATTCCATCCACTGGACCAGGAACCAAGTTCATTGTTCATCTGCATTTCCCACAAAGCTCCTTACGTTGAAATAAACAGACTTCAGTCCCTCGGAGGTGTCCTTGCCTGTCCTTTCTTTCAGACCTCTACCTTGTTATCAATCCCCCCACTAGGTGACCTGCTGCTTGGTTTTCCATCCCCCTGCCACTCTAGTTTAAACCCTCCAGAGAAGCACTAGCAAATCTCCCTATGAGGATATTGGTTTGCCTCCAGTTTAAGTGCGACCCTTCCCTCCTGTACAGGTCCCAAAATGGAAGAGAGCCCATTGATCCAGTAGTGACCAGTTGTATTTGGGTCTGGTTTGATTTCTGACTGGATAGCATGCAAAACAAAGCTTTTCACGGTACATACTGTAGATACAGATTACAATGATAAACGAATATCAATACCAATACCAAAGCAGATGGGAAGCTGGAAATTATGTGAAAATTAAGCACTCCCCTGATAACCTAAAGCCATTTCACTGACTGCAAAGCACAAAGCAGGGGTGTGATGAGTATTCCATCATTTGTTTGGATAGGTGCAACTTAAACAATGCTCAACACGTTTACCACTATACAGAAGATAGACACAAAATGCTGGAGTAACACAGCGGGTCAGGCGAATTCTCTGGAGAAAAGGAATGGGGGAGGAGGGAGGGTTGAAACTGGAGGTGAGAAAAGGCCAGAACAAATCAGATGATCTCAGGAGGGGTGGTGTCCATAATGGCCCATTGTTGGCTGGGGAAGATGTACTAACGAGAGGGATACAAGGACACGAACAGTGAAACTAGTAGGACGACAAGGGTGGGGGTGGGGGGAGGGGGGGGTGGAGGGAAGGAATGCAATCCACCGTTATAAACGTTGATGAGTCTAATTTCAAGTAATTCCTTGCATTCCAACCCCCACCACCCACCACCTTAGTTGGCTTGGAATCTGCAGACTGCCATCGATAGGTGGCATGGGAGGTGGTGCATCACTTCCACATTTTTCACTTTGCTTCCAAATCCTTCCATGTTCGATTTTATCATTGCTAAGCCAAATAACCCTTCTATCCTTTTATCAGTTTCAGGTCAGGGATTCCTTAGAGTTGATGAGGGTTTTCCTTTGAACATCTTGCCAAATAATGAAGGTGGAAGAAAGTAGCTCATCATCAACTCCTCAAGGTATATACAGTAAATGCTGATCTTGTCAGTGAGGCTCTCATCCATATAAAAATGAGCAAACAAAAGAAATGTTTGATCTCAATAGTTTCCTTCCCTTGACAGTTGCTTCCTTCCTTTAATGAGTCACAATGCTGTTTTTATATTAAGGTGTCATGATTATAATAATCTTACTAAAGTCATGGGAGTTTTAGAAGCTTTCCTACTAAAACCAACAAAAAGGAAGTTTTTTTAGAAAAAATGAAATCAACTTCCTTTAAATTAGATGTGTTAATTGAATGACCAGACATTTCCTGTGCATATTTGTTGTCATCCCCAAGCTTTTATACATTCTCATTTCAAATCCACTCATGTTGATCTTTTGGAAGTAACGTGCTGTGCATATTAACTATAATTTCTATTCATTTGAAGTAGAGTCTTTTTCAGTATCACAAATGAAAAGAAGTTTATCCTCCCAGTATCAGGCAACAGAACCACTTTATCAACAACTAGAGAGCCATCCTGAGCTACTATCGACCTCATTGGAGACTCTTGGACCACCTTTAATCGGACTTTACCTTGCACTCAGTGTTATTCCCTTTATCATGTATCTGTACACTGTAGATCGCTTGATTGTGATCATCTATTGGCTTTTCGCTGACTGGTTAGCACGCAACAAAAGCTTTTCAATGTACCTCAGTACATGTGACATCAAACAAAATTAAACTAAACTAAATTAAACAAAGTCTTATACATTAACTCAAAGTTTTGCAGAATAGTGGTAAAAAAAAGCTAAGCAGATTTGGTCAGAGACTATGAAACACTGTGCTCTGCTGGACTGACAGTTCACAGCTTGAGTTGGAACTCTATTCCAACAGGAACAGGATTCTTGCAGTTTAACTGTGCCAATATTGAAGCCCATTAAAAAATGCCAACAGCTGTTCATTTACCTTTGCCTACATTACTTTATCCACTGTCATCCAATCATTAAAATAATACTTCCAATTCTGACTTTTTTGGTCATCAGCAATTATGAAACTGGTTTGAAAGAAGCAATCAAGTATTTACTGAACTGATGAATGATTCCAGCATTGTTTGTTTTATTTCATATCATTTCGCAATTTAACTCTGGTTGAGGCACCATAACAAAATTAATTACTATTCACTACTTACAAAATTGAAGAGCAAACCTTGCCATTTATAATAATCATGTTAAAAATGGCAAGCTCAAAGGCATGGAATAGTCTACCTTCTACAGCAGGGACATTGACAATAGACAATAGGTGCAGGAGTAGGCCATTCGGCCCTTCGAGCCAGCACCGCCATTCAATGCGATCATGGTTGATCATCCACAATCAGTACCCCGTTCCTGCCTACTCTCCATATCCCTTAACTCTGCTATCCCTAAGAGCTGTATCTAACTTTCTCTTGAAAGCATCCAGAGAACCAGCCTCCACCACCCTCTGAGGCAGAGAATTCCACACACTCACAACTCTCTGTGTGAAAAGGTTTTTCCTCATCCCCGTTCTAAATGGCTTACTACTTATTCTTAAACTATGGCCCCTGGTTCTGGACTTCCCTAACATTGGGAACATGTTTCCTGCCTCTAGCGTGTCCAAACCCTTAATAATCTTAGATGTTTCAATAAGATGCACTCTCATCCTTCTATTCCAGAGTATACAAGCCCAGCCGCTCCAATCTATCAACATATGACAGTCCCGCCATCCCGGGAATTAACCTTGCGAACCTACGCTGCACTCCCTCAATAGCAAGAATGTCCTTCATCAAATTTGGAGACTAAAACTGAATACAGTAATCCAGGTGTGGTCTCACTAGAGCCCTATACAACTGCAGAAGGACCTCTTTGCTCCTATACTTAATTCCTCTTGTTATGAAGGCCAACATGCCATTCGCTTTCTTCACTGCCTGCTGTACCTGCATGCTTACTTTTAGTGACTAATGAACAAGGACCCCCAGATCCCGTTGTACTTCCCCTTTTCCCAACTTGTCACTATTTAGATAATAATCCTCCTTCCTGCTTTTGCCACCAAAGTGGATAACCTCACATTTATCCACATTAAACTGCATCTGCCATGCTCTGCCCACTCACCCAACCTGTACAAGTCACCCTGCATCCTCATAGTATCCTCCACACGGTTCACACTGCCACCTAGCTTTGTGTCATCTACAAATTTGCTAATGCTACTTTTAAATCCTTCATCCAAATCATTAATATATATTGTAAATAGCTGCAGTCCCAGCACCGAGCCTAGCGGTACCCCACTAGTCACTGCCTGCCATTCTGAAAGGGACCCGTTAATTCCTACCCTTTGTTTCCTGTCTGCCAACCAATTTTCTATCCATGTCAGCACCCTACCCCCAATACCATGTGCTCCAATTTTGCCCACTAATCTCCTATGTGGGACCTTATCAAATGCTTTCTGAAAGTCCAGGTACACTACATCCACTGGCTCTCCCTTGTCCATTATCCTGGTTACATCCTCAAAAAATTCCAGAAGATTACTCAAGCATGATTTCTCCTCCTTAAATCCATGCAGTCTCGGACTGATCCTGCTACTCACTTACGATTTTCCCTTCTCCCTCTCAGATTGTGGATTAAAACATCATATTATGGTCACTACCTCCTATTGGCTCCTTTACCTTGAGTTCCCATATCAAATCCGGTTAATTACACAACACTAAATCCAGAATTGCCTTCTCCCTGTTAAGCTTCAGTACAAGCTGTGCTAGAATCCATCTCGGAGCGACTCCCTAAACTCCCTTTCTTGGGGTCCTGCATGTTGAAATCTCCCATAACCACCGTAGCATTACATTTGCTACATGCCAATTTTGACTTGATTCAACTTGCACCCTATATTGTTTGGGGGTCCATAGATAACTCCCATTAGGGTATTTTTACCCTTACAATTCCTCAGTTCTATCCAAACTGACACTACATCTCCTGATTCTATGTCAACCTTCGCAAGGGACTGAATTACATTCCTTACCAACAGAGTAACCCCACCCCCTCTGCCCATCTGTCTGGCTTTTCGATAGGACGTATACCCCAACCTGAATATTCAGTTCCCAGCCCTGGTCCTCTTGCTGCCATGTCTCTGTAATTCCCATAACATCATACTTGCCAATTTCTAACTGAGCCTCATGCTCATCCACTTTATTTCTTATACTTCGCTCATTCATATACAACACTTTAACTTCGGTATTTACCTCCCCCTCCCACACTTGTCACTATTGCCCCTGACCTTACTCTCTTATCCCTTCTCGAATTTTCCTTCCCATTAATTCGGGAGTCTATTGTAACTTTTCCTGTACTCACTTCTCCTTTAACTCCATCTTTATACTCACAATTTGTCCCCCCCCCTCCCACCCGCTATTTAGTTTAAAACCACATGTGTAGCACTAGCAAACCTGCCTGCCAGAACGTTGATTCCACTCCAGTTAAGGTGTAGCCCGTCCCTTTTGTACATGTCACCCCTACCCCAGAAGCGATCCAGTGGTCTATAAATCCAAATTTCTGCTCCCTGCACCAGCCCCGTCACACATTCAGATCCCCTATCTCCCTGTTCCTGCCCTCACCAGCTCAAGGTACAGGAAGCAATCCAGAGATAACCACCCTAGAAGTCCTGCTGTTTAAGAAAGAACTGTCGACCCGAAACGTCGCCTATTCCATGAAGAAGGGTCTCGACCCGAAACATCGCCTATTCCTTCTCCCCATAGATGCTGCCTCACCCGTTCAGTTTCTCCAGCATTTTTGTCTATCCTAGAAGTCCTGCTATTCAGTCTTCTAACTCTCTAAACTCGCGTTGCAGAACCGCCTTCCTCTTCTTCCCGACGTCGTTTGTGCCCACATGCACAGCTATCTCCGGCTGCTCATCTTATTTCTCGAGGATGTTCTGAAGTTGATCCGAGACATCTTGAACCCTGGCACCAGGGAGGGAACAGACCATCCTCATGCCTCGCCTGCTGCCACAGAATCTCCTGTCCGCACCTCAGACAAAGGGGTCACCCACAACTATGGCTCTGCCCGACATTGGTCTCGCCGGTCGAGTCTTATCTCTAGGATTTAAGCCACTGACCTGTCCGCCGCTCAGACTGGAAGCGTTGTCTGCCCCGACAGCTCCCAAGAGATATCCTGCACTCCATTTTTACTCATGGGGTCTCCTGCACTCCACGTTTACTTCCCTTTCTCACAGTCACCCACCTTCACTTTTACTGTATCGTTGGCGTGACAATCTCATTGTAGGTCCTGTCTATTTTTCCCGGATGGCCATGAGGTCATACAGCTGCTTTTCCAGTTCCCCAACACATTCATTCAGGAGCTGCAACTGGACACTATTTATGCATGTGTCGTTTCCAGAAGCACCAGTGTCCCTGACCTCTCACATCCTGCAGGAAACGCACTGTACCAACTTGCCTGCCATTTCTTCAGTGGACAAAAATCACAAATCACAAATTTCGATCAAGTGTAGCCTCCTTGCGGAAGACTCTCAAGCTCTTATCCCAACCCCGCAGATGCAGATAGATACAAAATGCCTGAATCACCTGCTTCTAGCCAATACTCGCTCTCACTGCTTTTGGCTGCTGCTTCTCTCCGACATTCACGGAAAACATTGGAACCGGGCCTTTGGTGCTCTTTTTAAATCTTATTTCCCTCTGACTCACCTACTTCCAGCCAATACCCGCTCTCGCTGCTTCTGGTGAAAGAGGTTTAGAACTGAAAGGGTTAAGGGTGTATGGGCAGAGGAGCAGCTCATGCAGGAAATATGTGGAAACAAGATAAGATGCCCAATTACCAACGGAAACTGCAGAGAAAAACAAGTTGGTTCTAGGCATGAGGAGATGTGCTGATGATGAAATAGGCATGTAATGTAACCTCCCTACAGGTATATTGGTATGGCTTTTGTATCGAACTTTTGAGTGGGACCAGGAGGAGCAACGTGCATGTGACCATATCCGTGGTTGCTCTCCCACTCCCACATGCGAAATAAAGAGGAATTGTTTCATTCTTAAAGTGACTAATGTGGGTTGTTGTCTGATAGTGCGGATAGAACTTTAACACTGGTTGCTGCTTCACTCCGACCTTCACGGAATGCCAGTAGCAAGTACTTTCAGCCTAACTAAAGAGTTGTCTCACAGAGTAAAGCTCTTCCCAATACTGCAATTCTGCAGCTTATCTTCAACCACAGAAGAGCATTCACCTCCATATCATTGTGATTTCAGTATTAATTAGAGAATGTTAACCTTAAACAGGAACTTACATTGGATCAATGTGTTGAATTGATTGCCCTCCAAGGCAAACCAATTTGTTATCTCTCTAAATAGATGTCAATTACTCCCCTTGGTAAAAAATAACTTCCGCTGGGAGTGTTCAGCCACTAGTTAAAGAAAGGAAATGATGGGTACAAAATTAAAGGACATCTCATAAAGAAGGACTGATTCCAACAGATAAATGACTTTGTGTGGGAAGCTGTGCTGAGTGCATCCATTTTCCACATCTGTGGTTTTTAACTTGTCACTGAGGTAGCAAATTCTGATGTAGAAACAACGAACTGATCTCTGGTTTACAATTTCATAATTGTGAGGTGGTTTCATAATTTCATAACTTGTGAGGTGGTTTACAGTTGGTTTGTTGGTGTCTCCCAATACAACAACTGTGATGAAATGTGCAGGAAGGAACTGCAGATGCAGATACTGTAGTGGAACCAGAAGTGGCGGCGCTGCCTTAGCAGCTGCGGCTCGCCTGCAGTCCGTCTGTTTTTTTCTTTTTTTGTTGTTTTCTTGTCCTGTTTTAGTTAGTTAATTTTAGTTATTAGGTTGTGTATGTGTGGGGGGGGTGGGAGAAACTTGTTTAGTCTCTTCCTTCGGGGGAATGCGACCTTTTCTTGTCGTATCCCCCGTCTCCATCTGCGCTAATGGCAGAGCTGGCGGCCTCCAACTGGGACTGACCTCGAGGCTCCGGAGGCAGAGCCAGCCAAGACTTACCAGCACGAGGCTGGCCGACTTCCGGGCTGTGGCGGCGTTACGGCGGCGGCCCGACTTCGGGGCTGTGGCGGCATTCCAGCGGTGGCCCGACTTCAGGGCTGTGGCGGCGTTCCGGCGGCAGCGGCCCGACTTCGGGGCTGGGGCGGCGTTCCGGCGGCGGTGGCCCGACTTCGGGGCTGGAGCGGCGTTCCGGCGGCGGTGGCCCGACTTCGGGGCTGTGGTGGCGTTCCGGCAGCGGAGACCCGATTTCGGAGCCCCGGAGGCTCGGCCGCGGGCCAGTGGACGACATCGTCGGGAGCTCGCAGGTCACAGGTTGGTGACCTGTTTTCCCGGAGCTCCCGCAACAACAGCTTCGTCCGCTGGGCTGGAGGGCGGCAGCTTCAGCAGCTTCGACCACCCCGGGCTGCAGAGTTTGTACTGACCCATTCGTAGAGCTCGGATTCAGCCGCGGGGCTGACTTACTTACCATCACCCGGCGGGGTCACAACATCGGAAGCCTGGATCGCCTCAGCGCAGAGGGAGAACAAGGAGGGAAGAGACGAAGACTTTAAGACTTTTGCCTTCCATCACAGTGAAGAGGTGCCTGGTGAACTCACTGTGGTGGATGTTTATTGTGTGATTTTGTTATTTTACTATATGTATGACTGCAAGGCACGAAATTTCGTTCAGACCGGAAGGTCTGAATGACAATAAAGTATACTTTACTTACTTTACAAAATGCCTGCATAACTCAGCGGGTCAGGCAGCATCTCTGGAGAAAAGGAATAGGAGACATTTTAGGTCGAGACTCTTCTTGTGCTCTCCTCAAACCTTTGGGTTCATCTTTCATTGTTGGACACTCAGAAACCAAGCAAGTTGAACACGCAATCGCAACATTGTGCGCTACAAAGATTTAATTAATTTTTGTTTCGTGTAATTTTAAATTCAAACATTTCGGCATTGTTGCAAAATGATAAGAATTTATAGCTTTGTTTGCTCCTTTTTTGAACCTAGTTTATGATTTGCCTCAAATTAAAATGATGAATACATAGCTATACTGTATCACTCAAATAACTAGAGTACCTCTAGTATCTTTGATTTGTACAGTATATGTAACCATCGCATTGGAAATCTGACATAATTTGCTTGTTGCTTCATTGACCTTTGATTTATGATCAGATGCAGAATAAATAATTAATTTCTCTTAATAAAAAAATCTTTTTATCTGTGTCAAAGATGATTTTTGACTTTTGAAAGGAATACCTGATGAACTGAAATAGAGACCATTAATCAAAGCAATGTATTAATTTTAAATGTAGTCTCTTTCATTTTAACTGGTAACAAACTATAGGAATGTTAAATCATTTCTGATGTCAGCTTCGTTGAAAATCATTCATAATCCCTTGTTGGTTTGCCCCAATTTTACAGAAGCGATTACAGCCATTCTTCAATTTGTGAAAGGGATGCATTTATGGAAAATTTGCTTAGTGAAATATTGTAAATTAAAAATGCTCAGTGAAATACATTGTGATTTTTTTTCAGTACTACGTATTTCTGTGGGTGGAAAATGGGACACAATTTGTTCTTGCAAAAAAATAACTTTGCAAATCAAAGTCACAAATTCTAAATAGTCAATAGCATTATAGCAAAACTTTATAAATTAAACTAGACTAAGTAGGACCCTGTTGGATCCTATGTTCACGTGGGAGGGCTGGTCCCTCGATGCAATATTCCACCTCTCCACCAATTCCAATATTGGTGGCCAGTGGGGGCTTTCTGGAGCACTGGTATGGGTGTTGTTGACTGCAGGGACTACTGGTCTCCAGAGGGCTAGTATGGACATTGTGGGCCAAATGAATTCTTGGCGTGGCAGCTCAGTCCCTCAAGCCTGATGTGCTGGCAACTCACTCACGGCTGGTGGCCTGGCAGTTGATTCACGGCTATTCCTTGAAATTCCATTTCAAGCAGAGTGCAAGGCCACCAAATTCAAGTGCAGTTTCTTACCTCTTCGAGCAGTGTGCAAGGCCACAAAATTCAAGTGCAGTTTCATACCACTTCAAGCAGGGTGCAAGGCCACCAAATTCAGGTTCAGTTTCCTACCACTTCAAGGAGGGTGCAAGGCCACCAAATTCAAGTGCAGTTTCCAACCACTTCAAGCAGGGTGCAAGGTCACCAAGTTCAAGTGCAGTTTTATACCATTTCAAGGAGGGTGCAAGGCCACCAAATTCAGTCTGAAGAAGGGTTTCGGCCCGAAACGTTGCCTATTTCCTTTGCTCCATAGATGCTGCTGCACCCGCTGAGTTTCTCCAGCATTTTTGTGTACCCACCAAATTCAAATGCAGTTTCATACCATTTCATGCAGGGTGCAACGACACCACATTCAAATGCAGTTTCATACCATTTCATGCAGGGTGCAACGACACCACATTCAAATGCAGTTTCATACCATTTCATGCAGGGTGCAAAGCCACCACATTCAAATGCAGTTTCATACTATTTCAAGCAGGGTGAAACCACCATAAAAACCACCATAAAACCACACAAAACACCACGCTCACAGTTCAGCATACATTCAGTGGGTTTAGTTGATTCACAGCTCAGACAGAGTCGTGACCTCTCCCTCCCCCATCATGCAGAGACTGCCACACCCACACTTCCGGGTTTTATAATCCCTCCCCCTCCCACCGGAAAAGGTGTGGCCTTCATGGCGTGATTGACAGGAGAGAGATAAACAGTAATAACACTTTTGTTTTTCATTGATGTGAAGAATCCTCTGCACTTGATGAGCGGAGGGGGACTGAGTAAGATGGCCAAAAATCACAGCCATAAGTGGTAGCGTTTTATCCAAAATCAATATAGTGCAAACAGGAAGTTGTCAATTTTAGACAAACAACCATTTGCAGGCAGTGCCTTTTCACTTCAACCCAACCCTCCCCCCCCCCCCCAAACAACCATTTGCAGGCAATGCCTTTTCACTTCAACCCAAACCCCCCAAACAACCATTTGCAGGCAGTGCCTTTTCACTTCAACCCAAACCCCCCAAACAACCATTTGCAGGCAGTGCCTTTTTACTTCAAACCAACCATATTTTCATTTTCAAATCACATTAAGGGCACTGACAGTTGAGTAGACATGTGTTCAGTGTTATTCAGAACTCAGAGAGACGTGACCCTCTGGCTTCCTCCATCTTGCAGAGACTGAGTGAGGCACACCACTTCCTGATTTTATAGTCCCTCCCCCTCTCTCCCCCTCCCTCCAGCAGGGGCAGCAGAGAGAATGGCAATTAAAAAAACCCCATTAATATCTCACTGATTTTTCATCGATGGGAAAAATCCTCTGGTCCAAGAAGGCGGAAGGGGGCTCTGACCGAGGTGTCCAAAAATCACGGCCGTAGGTGGTGGCGTTCTCTCGGAAATCGCAGCACAGTGACCCAAAAGCGGTCAAGATCAGACTTTTAGTAATATAGGTGTTCATAAATCAAGAAAAGCTGAACACAATTATAACTCAAGCATGGGGTTGGTGTAAGTGTCATCTACATAATTCAAGTCACGAGATTCAAGTTACAATCTTTTTGTTTTTGATAAGAATTGCTTATTATTTCTCAATGTGAATAAATGAATTGAGCCAATTAATATGAGGATATCTTCCTGCTGGGATTTCATAAAGCCCCCAGTTAAATTGTAACAGTGGTAAAGATAGCACTGAGTAGAACAATAACTCACTTCAATGTTCTTTTTCTCTGGGATCTTTCTTTCAACCTCGTTGATGGGTTGGACGTTCCCTCTAACAACTGTGAAATGATTTTGACAGCCACAATTTTGATCCTGCTGGGCAAAGAGCTGTGAACAAAAAAGGCTAAAATGTAGCTGTGAACGAAAAAGGCTAAAATTCCTCAAATGCAGCAGCAATAACAAAGCAGAGTCATTAAGAATTTGTCACATGGTGATAATAAAGGGCAAATCAGTAAAAATTAGTTATATAATGCACAAAATCCTTTTGTAAGCTCCTTCACACACCGTTGTATTCAAATGAATAAATACATATCATCTTGAATGATTCTGCCTTCAATTTTCCCTACTACTCTCAGTTATATACACCCTGCAAGAACTGCATCACAAAACTGTGAAAGGTCCAGGATTGCCCCACTTCCTTCTTGGTGTTCTCTGAACAGAAAGGACATCAGGAATAAAATATTAATTTGAAGAAGTCAACCATTAAACTTAATGAAGCTCTAGATTATTGACTTTACTCATTATATATGTTCGATCTTTGGCTCGAGAAGCTCCCTAATTCCACTTTCTATTGGCTTAATAGTTCTGCAACAACTTTAGTTAACGTTCTAATTTAAACTTTACAAAGGATCGCCCAAAATATGCTGCAAAGTCCATTAGCGAGTGCATTCAGATGAAAGGATAAAATCCAACTTGGTAAGTGCAGTTCACATCAGATAATGTGAGATTTTTCACTGCCAGTTTTTAAGATTTATTTTAAGAGGATCGGATCATTTAACCTTTACATTAAAAATGGTCAACTGGAATGGAACCAGCAGTCTGAAGTTGAAAACCTTAGCTTATACTAAAAGCTGCAATTACATGGTATGGATCAGTCTGACATAACTCAAAAATCTTGCCTTGTGTATATACAAACACAGTAAAGCTTGATCGGCCATATGCCCACAATACATGCTGTAACTGCTTTGGATCCTTTCCAAAACACCTCGTTTAATCTGTACATAAAACCTTCCAGATGTCCAGAAGGTCACCTGTTATGGAACAACATAGCAAAGAGCTGACTATGCACAAGCCATAACTCACTCTGATGACGCAAAAAAGGCAGGAAGATTCATCCTTCCTTGTTCAATCAGTGGGCAATGTTATCTCAATTTATTGTGGATTTGTAGTCTGTTGCTCAATTTCAACAGAGCCATAAGTAGTTATTTGATTAAGGACGTAGGAATTTGGAGGAAAATAGTTTATATGGCTGCTTGAACCTTTTCTGCCATTCAAAAAGACTAAGGTTGATCCTGCGTCTCAGCCGAATCCCACATTATTTGATCTCCAAAATGAGAAGAATTTACAACATTAATTACCACGATTTATTTATTTATGTTGTTGCTATCTTTCAAACAATATTCTAACATGAATACACTTATAGTGTTCCTTAACCATTGCTGCCTTTACTGTGGACTGAATCACTTTTGAAAAGGCATTGTGGGCCTGGGGAGTTTAATTCCCAGTCCATGCTGAATCAGTTGTTTTGCTGCATCTGAATTTCTCTTAGTGCTCCTAGGCAAGAGGAAAAATAATAGGTTTTCTGTTCCTAATACTTTGAAATGACTCCTGCAAGAGACTCTGGTACCAGGTGAAGATGGCTGTAAATGTTATTGCCTGCAATTGCAAAACATGCCAAGCTTATTGTCCAGTATTTTTAGTTTTTATGCCATTTGATGCTCTTTCTGTGATTTACACCATCTTAGCCGTTTCTCTGCTCTTCTCATGTCCTTTCAGGGAAAATAATTTTGAGAAAATTTAGAGGGTTTCTGCTTTTCTACTAAAAGATTTGCAGACCGTATAATCTACTAAGTCTCTCAACCATCCATCATGGTAGGTTTATTTTCCTTTCTATTTTTCAGTTCTGAGACAGGTGCTGTAAATCAGGATCATTCTTTACTGATGCCATGGGCCTTCTTCTGTAGACCCAGTGATTTTGTTTTTCAATTTCCATTATTTACAACCTTCTTTAACCTACCTTGTGAGATTCAGTAAGAATGACATTCATCGCTTTATATTTTAGCATGACAGTTGTCCAAGTATCAAGAGTTGTTCACCGAGTCTGACTCTTGTGCGCAGGAGGGGATGCTGAGGAACAAGATCCACCAACATTTGGATAGTTTGGTGTAATTTAGAGATTCAGCATGGAAACAGACCCTTTGGCCCAGCGACAAAAGACGTGTTTTATTATCATATGTCCCGAAACGGAACAATGAAATTCTTACTTGCAGCAGCACAACAGATATGAAAACATGGTACTCTGTAAACACCATAATAAACGACAACAAAAAAAGGTCAGTATGCCCCATAATATGTAGTTTGGAACTTATTTGAAGGTTGTTGTGTTTAATAGCCTGACGGTTGTTGAGAAGAAGCTGCTCCTGAACCTGGACATTACAGTTTTCATGCTCCTATACCTTCTTCCCAATGGCAGGAGTAAAATGAGAGCGTGCTCAGGGTGGTGTGGGCCTCTGATGCTGCTGGTGCTGTGAGGCAACAGCTCTACCAGCTGTGCCACTGCCACACTTGCAAGGACTGATTTGAGATATGATGCATTGCTTTGAGTGGGGAAAATCATGACATAAATTTGATAGAATTTTTGAAGAGATCATCAAGAAGATTTATGAGGATAGGGAAGTAGACATTGTCCAGATGAACTTTATGAAGCCCTTGACAAAGTCCTGCGTGGTAGGGTAATCTGGAACGTTAGATCATGTGGGATCCAGGGTGCACCTGCCAACTTGGATTCCAAACTGGCTTGATGGAAGGAGTGAAAGGGCAGTAGTGGATGGGTTGTTTTCCATATGGACGGCAGTAACAAGTGGTGTGCCACAGGAATCTGTTGGGTCCACTATTGTTTGTCATCTATATTAATGATTTGGATGATAATGTAGCTAGTAAATTTGCAGATTACACCAAAAGTGATTGTACATTGGACAGCGAGGAAGGTTATGCAAGTTTAAAAAATGATCTGGATCAACTAGGAAGAGATTTAAAGAATGGCAGGTTGAATTTTACTCTGACATCTGTGAGTGAACTGATTGTGAACTGATGGACTCAGTATATATTGATGGAGTATAGGAGGGAGATCGATCGAATGACCAAATGGTGCCAGAGAAACAGCCTTGCTCTTAACGTCAGTAAAACCAAGGAACTGATTGTTGAGTTTGGCAAGTCAAACTAGGATGTACTTAAAAAATACATAGCAGAATCCCAGAGAGTACTTTAGAGCAGAGAGACTGAGGGATACAGGTATATAGTTCTCAGACAATGGCAACACAGGTGGACTGGGTAATGAAGAATATGTTTGGCATGCTTGCCTTCTTCAATAAGGGTATTGAGTACAGGAATTAGGACATCATGCTACAGCTGTAGAAGATGTTGATGAGACCACATTTGGAGTAGTGTGCAATTCTAGTTGTCATGTTGCATGAAGGATGTCATTAAGGTGGAAACGGTGCAGAAATGATTCACTGAGATGTTAACAGGACTCAGTATCGTGAATTATAATGAGAGGCTGGATTGGCTAGGAAGCATATGAACCAGAGGAGTGACCTTACAGAGCCATACAAAATCATGAGAGGCACAGATAAGGTGAATGGTCACAATCGTTTTACCAAGTTAGAGGAGTTCATAAACTAGTGGGGAAAGTTTAAGATGAGAGAGGAAACATTTAAAAGAGATCCGAGGGACAATGCCTTTACATTGAGAGTCAAGTCAATTCAAGTCAAGTCAAGTTTTATTCGTCACTTGCACATAAATTGACGAATGAATTTGCCGGCAGCTGTACAATAAAAAAAGAACACACGATACACAATAAACATCCACCGCAGCATTCATCACTGTGGTGGAAGGTACAAAATTTGGCCCGTCGTGGTCGGGACCTCAACCCTCCGCAGTCGCCGCTGCGGGTGTCCAGATGTTCATACAAGGTAAGTCCAGATAAGTCCTGAATCGGTGCCTCCCCACCGGAGACCGCGGCTTCAAGATGGTGTAGGCCGCAGGCCGGCGGTCGAACATTTAAAGTCCCCGCCGCGCCGCAGCCAAAAGCACCGCAGACCGCAGGGCCGGCGGTCGGAGCTCCCCTCCAGGGATCCCCAGCGAGGGACCCCGCTCAGGATGGTAAGTCCACGCCGTGCCCGCGGTAGAAGTTGGCCGCGGGCCGGCGGTCGGAGCTCTTCTCCTCCCGGGTCCCCAACGAGGGATCCCAGGCCCAGGACGCCGCCAGCTGGAGCTCTGCAGACCGCGGCTTCAGGCTGCCGCGGGCCAGCGAACGGAGCGCTCCCCTCCGGCGACCCCCTGCGAGAGCTCGCCCGTTCCGCGACGAAAGAGTCCTCGCTGCGCCCGTGGAAAAAGTCGCCTCTCCGTGGAGGAGGCGATCGAAGCAGTTTCCTCCTTACCTCCCCACACCACCCCCCACACAAGAGACACAGAGAGACATTAAAAACACACATTGAGACACACTAAAAAAACAAAAAAAGTTGAAAAAACTAACACGCTGCTGGCAGGGCTACCGGCTCGCAGCGCCCTCACCGACCACCGAACTTGGGTTTGTGTAGAGTCGGGTATATATGAAACAAACTGATAGAGGAAGCTATAGAGGCTTGTACAAAGATGATGTTAAAAGACATTCAGATAGATACACAGATTGGAGTTAGAAGGACATGGGCCAAATGCAGGCAGATGGGATGAGCACTGTTATAAAACCTGGTTGGCATGAATGAAATGGGCCAAAGGGTCTGTTGCTGTGCTGCATGTCTCTCTGATGCTGTGCTCTTGCTCTTTCCCCATGTTTTGTCAAGATTTTATCCATTGCCCTTTTGCATGTATTTTAAGCCAACTTCCACCATTTTATCAGTACATTCTAGATCATGACAATTCACTATCAAATAACATTTCTCATAATTCCTCCAGTATTTTGTCACACATCGTAATTCTATATCCCTAGATCACCATATAGTAAAAACTTCATAATTATAAATACATATTAACTAATTCACATATTTTTTCTGTTTCAAGTAGAATAATTACAGCTGTTCAATTTCACTACTCGTGCAATGCTTCATTCTGACCATCTTGGATGAGATGCTCTAGGAGTGGGCGTGTAGAATACCAAGGTGACACTGCTGTCCAGAAGGAGCTAGCTTTCAGTCTAGGAAGAGTAAATTAGCAATAAAGCCAAATACTGAGCGCAAATGCAATTTCCCAGGAATCTTTAAATCTCAACTGTGAGTAACAGCTGTACATTGTGAAAAGAAAGCCAAATATATTTGACAGATGGCCAGTGAGCCTGAAAATTCTTATCCTGAAGCATACTGGCAGGGGTCAAGTAGTCAATTAATTGCACCACTATTACCTTTCCATCCTACTAATTAATGTAAAAATAGTCCTTTAAGTGTAATTTTCCTTTCCTCCAGTACTTTGTAATTTCAAGCTTATGGGTGTTTCTCTAATTAAATAGGAGGAAATCAATTTAATGATCCTTTTCTCAGTTGCCTGCAAACCTGTGTTTTAGTGGTTTCAAGGTGATTGGTGTGCTAAAATTTCAGTAGCATGTTTAGTTTAGTTTATTGTCACGTGTACCGAGGTGCAGCGAAAAACTTTTTTGTTGCGTTCTATCCAGTCAGTGGAAAGAATATACATGATTACAATCAAACTGACAACAGTGTAGATGCAGGATAAAGGCAATAACATTTAGTCACTGATTAAAGACAGTCCAGGGACCCAGGTAGGCAATTATTTCCATTCAGTGAAGCATGGTTTGGCATTGGCTTCAGTACTGCTTTAACAGAAGGCTTCAGAGATTTTATATTTCAAGGAAGAGTTTATCATGGTGAAATACATGGTTGTATTTCAAGGAAGAGTTTATCTTCTCTATATCACTACATGGTGCAAAGATATATCTGGCATTGATTTGGTTCTGATTTTTTTGTTAATTTTAAGTTGACATTTACAAAAATATTGCTACTCCTCCCTTATGTTTTCCTACCCATTGCAAATTCAGGAGGGTGAGCAGTATTACATGAGAGCACTAGTGATGAAGCCGAATTTTAGTTAAAAATATAAGAAGATATTAAATTGGCTTCTGGGCTAGCTTACAGCTTATATTTAGTCTCAAATTAGGCTTGCCTCAGGTTGCGGGTGTGTGAGATAATAAATCCTATAACATTGTCTCCCAAGTGAGGAAGTGACAGAGAAAGAAACAGCTAGTCACATCTTTGAAGTAAGATGCCATAAACCAAATGGCCTATGTTTATGAGGGACCAAGTGACAGAGAGGAAGCAGCGAAAGAGCTAGGGTGATCTCTTTGAAGATAAAATGTCGTAAACCAAATGGCCAATGTTATCTTGTACCATGTGACAAAAGGCCTTTGATGTGATGCCTTTTCCTGTACCTCTGACCATGACTAATGTCTGTGGAATGTGCTAAGGTGACAAAGAAACACTATATAATGCAATGTAATTCTGTTGTTCAGAGAAGGGGACCGAGGACAATCGAGTGTCTATATTGGTCACTTAGCTGGAATTCTCGCTCCCTTCCATCGGCCGATGTTAAGTAAAGTTTTGAACTGGTCTACCAAACAGTTGTGTGGTGTCTGTTTATTAAGAAGCGAACCTGGTTTAGTTGTTAAGAAAAGTAGCTTTTTCATTGGCGTAGTTATGCAGGCCTCGCTGGGACCACATCAACAGCTGACTGTGCAAGAGGTTGCAGAGGTTGCCGGGATTGGAAGGGAGATAACTGAGCTCTATCGGCCCCCTTGTAAGTCCGACTCCCTAGAAACTCCCGGGAACGTCTGTGATCTTTCATCAGACATTGAATTGGTTCCCTGCCGAGGTTCTTAGAAACAGACAAAGGTAAGACCAGTTGGGCTTTATATGTTTTTTTTAAGAAGGGATTGTGTATGTATTTTTGAGAAAGGATTGTGTATGTATTTTTAAGACAGAATTGTGCATGTATTTTTAAGAAGGGCTTGTGTATATTTTTAAGAAGGACTTGAGCGGTTTCTCTTTCTATCTCTCTTTGTCCTCTTTTTTCTCTCTCTCTACTAAGGGCTCATCGGCCTCGTTAAGACATCCGTGATTTGTCGGGTTGAATGGGGGTTGAGGTGTGCGTCTGGCTTATTGAGACATCTGCAGAGTTGTCGGATTGAGAAATAAGTGGCGTTGTATATTAAGTTTAAAACGTCTGCCAGGTTGAGACACTGGGGTCTCAGTTATCGAGTTGGCCTCGTTGAGACACTTGGGTCGTATATTAAAGGGTTAAAAAGTCAGCCAAATTGAGAAACTGGGGTCTCGAGTAGCGAGTCGGCCTGGTTGATATATTTGGAACGATTCGGTATTAAGAAGTCTGTTTTCTCTCTCTCTTTCTATCTATCTATGGGGAATGCTCTGGATAACAGTCCAACATATGTGTTATTTGAATCCTAAGCATAATAATAAATTTAGAATGTTAAGTTACAAGTTGACCAAACGGTTGGGGGATGAAGCCTGGCCAGTAGGGGGCACATGGAATGTAGAGACAATTATATGGGAAAGGAAGGCAGGAAAGGAATGGAAGAAAGGAATTAAAACATGGAAAGCAGAAGCAGAGAAAAGAAGCATGAGGAGAGTATAGAGTTCGAAGTTGGATGGATACTGCATGTAAGAAGGGGATAGAGTTAAGACACAAGGATAGCACTAGGAAAGGATGGAAATTATTGCAACTAGAATGCCAGTGGGCGGAGGAACAAGAGAAAATAATTAAGAGACAGGCGGGAGGTGATAAACAGGGAGGTGATAAACAGGGGATGGTTAGTAAAAAATAAACCCAGTACTGGTAAATCCTCTGGAGGAGACTTCATGTCTGGCACGACAACCCTGTTTGGTAATGAAGATGAGGAGTTAGATAATCTTGGGAGATGTCCACCTCCCTATGTCCTACCAGTAGCAATGGCATCCTTACCTGTGACAGTTCCGTCAGTAACATCCCTATACCTTGAAGTTCTGACCTTACAAAGCTCCCCAGGATTGGGAGCAGGGGAATGCCTTTCTGTGCGTAATTTGTTTAAGGCATTGATGCTACTAGAACAGCTGGCCATTATTAAATGTACTGCACACACTGGTGCTGGGGATCCTATAGCAAAAGGCAATGAGTTGCCGATAGTGTATCCAAACAGTGCAGCCTGTACATCCAAATGCGTTGTGACAGCAGCTAAACAGATGCTAGCAAATAGAATGGTCCTGCCAAACATGAGGGAGGTATGTACATTACAGAGGGACGCCTCTCATATATAATAAATAACTATGGAAACAAGAGGGCTGTGCCATTGATACAGCACACCCCGCTTGGACAAGTTGGTGTACACTACATTTTTACCCGTCTTACCCATGCTGGTAAGGAGGGAATGATAGGATAACAAAGGAAACGTGGTGGCAGGCCTCTGAATGTAAAATTTGCCAACAAAGTAATCCAGGCAAATCAATTAAGATACCCTCAGCGGTGACGCCAATGCCATCACGATCGTTTGAATGCATACAGATTGATTTTATTGAAATGCCAAGGGCCCAGTATTATAAATATTGCTTAGTGATTTTAGATTTATTTAGCAGGTGGAGTGAAGCTCTACCAACCACTAATAATACTGCTGAAACTATGGTAACATTGTTGTTAAGAGAAGTTAATCCCAGGTTTGGCCTACCTACTGTCATAAGCTCAGCCAATGGTCCTCATTTTAACCACTATTAATAAGGAAATATGTGCACATTTTAATATTCGACTGCAATTTCACTGTGTACACCACCCACAGGCATCTGGGATGGTGGAAAGAGTCAATGGGGATTGCAAAACAAAATTACCCCGGAGGTAAATCCTTTTCCTGACAGGCAACTATGTTATTAAAAAATTGGGGATGAAGGGAAATTTGATGGAGAAATGAGGAAAGAGCTAGGGAGACTGAAAAGTCAAGGGGAGTCGGACTAATCATGATCTGGATCAATGTCCAATTAGGGTTAGGTAACCAGGATTTTGGTAAACAGAAGTCTTGTCAGAAAAAGGGAAAGTAAATTACAAAGAGACATCTTTGAAGATGAAATATTATATACTGCTGGTAAAACAATGTTTTTGTATATGTACTGATTGTAAAGCAATGTTTTTTGTATGTGGAATGTGTGAAATTCAAAGCAATGAGCAAAGTTGTGTGCCACTTTAAGAAGTTTGTCCTTTAAAATGCAAATGAACAGTTTATGGTGTGCTCCGTTAAGAAACAGGCATGAATGGGGGGCGGAGCTATACTCGAATGATA
This sequence comes from Amblyraja radiata, assembly GCF_010909765.2. Classification (NCBI taxonomy): domain Eukaryota; kingdom Metazoa; phylum Chordata; class Chondrichthyes; order Rajiformes; family Rajidae; genus Amblyraja; species Amblyraja radiata. Next base: position 43,549,421 of record NC_045968.1, on the reverse strand, counting down.
AAATGTGTTGGTTGATTATAAATCTTTTGAACCAAGTTTAAAAAAAAAAAATACTCATCCCGATTAAAGTGTTAAATGAGATTGGAAATGTTAAAATTACAGAGAAAAAGATTCTGGAGGATCAAATGTAGACAAAAGTGATGGAGAAACTCAGCTGGTGAACAAGATTTACAACTTTTTATTGATGCAGGAAAAGCTGCTGCGTCCACCCCCTGGAGAGTGGGGGGGGAAGCCACCTACAGGCCCTGGGCAATTAACTAATTATGTATGGTCGGCAATTAACCCATGTCTTGCCAGATCTACATTCCCAGGTTGGAGGAGTTTTTGCTGGAAACCAGTGAACAAGGCCATAAAAGCTATACGATGATGGTGCTGGGACAAGAAGAAATTGAGATTGTGTTGAAAAGAACAACCAAGTGTTGCTAACAACATGAACTGCTGTAAAGATTGAAGATCATCGTCGCTGGATACATTTGATTGACTGTGAACAGTTTGTGGAAACAAGGACGATGGGCTATTGATGCTCCCTTTATTCTGGGGTGGCCCAGCCCACATGGACTGAACTTTCTTCAGAATGGCAAGCTTGCGGACTAACCCACATTTAAAGGATGGTACACACCTCCTTTTAAACAAGATTGAAGTCAAACATGACAAGCGCAGCAAAGATAACCTGACTACAGACAGTAAGAGGTCTGCAAAGGCCAGTTAAATCTACCTGTTTTTGCCACAACCAAGGCACTGGTGTATTTTAAGGAAACAGTATATTTGTGACAGGGCATTGTTATGTTGCAATTGCAGTGCCACACAAGAGAAGCATGAACCAGTTACACCAGCACACGGGGAATTCCAAGCGAAGCCGAATAAAGGCTGAGCAATTTTTATGATCCTTTTCCTGTCCTATGTAGTATCTTAGTGTCACGTCTGGGGGAGGTTGGTGGCCATTTAAAATGTTTGGAGGGACTTGTGGAACGATTGTCCACTATGAATTGATTGTGTTACTAGTGTACTATTAATTTGTCTGATGAGATGCTTATGATCTTTTGTATGTACTCAGCAAGGACTGTAGTTGTTATCAAAATTTTGATAAAAGGATGGAATGATGAAGCCGAATTTTAGTTAAAAATATAAGAAGATATTAAATTGGCTTCTGGGCTAGCTTTCAGCTTATAGTTAGTCTCAAATTAGGCTTGCCTCAGGTTGCGGGTGTGTGAGATAATAAATCCTATAACATTGTCTCCCAAGTGAGGAAGTGACAGAGAAAGAAACAGCTAGTCACATCTTTGAAGTAAGATGCCATAAACCAAATGGCCTATGTTTATGAGGGACCAAGTGACAGAGAGGAAGCAGCGAAAGAGCTAGGGTGATCTCTTTGAAGATAAAATGTCGTAAACCAAATGGCCAATGTTATCTTGTACCATGTGACAAAAGGCCTTTGATGTGATGCCTTTTCCTGTACCTCTGACCATGACTAATGTCTGTGGAATGTGCTAAGGTGACAAAGAAACACTATATAATGCAATGTAATTCTGTTGTTCAGAGAAGGGGACCGAGGACAGTCGAGTGTCTATATTGGTCACTTAGCTGGAATTCTCGCTCCCTTCCATCGGCCGATGTTAAGTAAAGTTTTGAACTGGTCTACCAAACAGTTGTGTGGTGTCTGTTTATTAAGAAGCGAACCTGGTTTAGTTGTTAAGAAAAGTAGCTTTTTCACTAGTGGCAAAGGAATTATTCCATTCATTTGTGGTCATTTGCTTAGGGTTGTGTGTAAAACATGCATTTTCATTTATTCCTTCCGGTTTGTTACAGGGCCCACATTATTCTCCACTCTAACGATGGGTTTTGGACCTGATATGACAGATTGGATCTGTGCCCCTTCCTACAGGTCCTACTTGACCTGCTGTGTGTTCCTACGATTTTATATTTTAATTTTGGATTTCGAGCATCTGCATTTGGATTTTATGTTCAATCAAAACCATGCCCACTTTTGAAAGGATTTTTAATGTATGCTTATGTTGATACTGCCAGCAGTTTCCTGGGAGCTGGCAATGTCACATCTATTGTTTTCTTGTCGGTTCATGACAATAACTTGGATGACTTATCTTCCAATTATTTCCTCCTTTGTGTTTGGTGGGAAATAATAGGCACCGTCTCAGTGGCACAGCATGCTAATGCACCAACTTGCTTCTCCACAATGCTGCCTCTTTTCTCCATATGTCAATGTGTTGATTTTGTCTGGGCTGATTTTGTCACCCCCTCAATTATCATACACTGCAATAACGCATCCATCAGCCTCCACACTTAACTTACGAATAATTGGGTTCAGAAATGTTCCCGTGAGGGGAATCTAGATAATCCTGAAGGAGAAAGGTAAATAAGCTGGAAATAGCGGTGGCACAGTGGCACAGCGGTAGAGTTGCTGCTTTACAGCGCCAGAGACCCGGTTCACCTGACTATGGCTGCTGTCTGTACGGAGTCTGTTAGTACTCCCTATGACTGCGTGGGTTTTCATCGGGTGCTCCGGTTTTCTCCAACATTCCAAAGACATGCAGGTTTGTAGGCTAATTGGGTTCTGTAAATTGCCCCTAATTCGTAGGATGTGAAAATGAGATAACATAGAACTAGCATTTGGGTGATCGTTGGTTGGTGCGGACTCGGTGGGTCAAATGGCCTGTTTCCACGCTGTATCTATAAACCAAAATAGATGTTTAAGTGTCAGGATAAGCTGGCCCTTTTGGTCGTATAGAGTAAATGCCCTGCTTCTGTATGGCATGCTGTTCCATGCAAGTATCAAAAGGCTGTAAATATGTGTGAATAACAATTTAACACACTCTTTCACCTGGCTCAACGTGCAAACATTGAACAACTTCTACTTTAACTCCTGCACTACCACCCTCACAATGCATGTCCCTATCCCTCCTCCTCCCAGGTGAGACAGGGTTCCACATGCACTTCCTCTAACCTCATCTACCATTTTAATTTAGAGATACAGCGTGGAAACAGGCCCTTCAGCTCACCGAGTCCGCACCAACTAACGATCACCTGTACGCTTGTTCGATGTTATCCCAGCTTTGCATCCTACACATTCGGGGCACTAGGGTGTTCCTGATGTGACCTCCTGTACATCGGTGAATTGGAGCACAGACTAGGCTACAGTTTCACAGAACACTTACATTCAGTCCGCCAAACCCTGTTGGTTCACCTGGTTGCCAACCATTTTAATTCCCCTTCCTATTCTGTCTTGGCCCTATTCCATTGCCAGAGTGAGGCAACAAGCAAACTGGAGGAACAACACCTCATATTTCACTTGGGTAGCTTACAACCTAACGGTGTGGACACTGAATTCTCCAATTTTAGGTAACTAACCAACAAACACACCTGCATCTTACCTATGTCCCACCTGGATGAGCGCCCATTTCTCCTGCAATTCTGCTGCATTTTCCCCTTATTCCTATATCCCTTCCTGTAGCTTTACATTTCATAGGTAGCCAAAAGTGCTGGAGAAACTCAGTGGGTGCAGCAGCATCTATGGAACAAAGGAAATAGGCAACCCGCTGAGTTTCTCCAGCACTTTTGTCTACCTTCGATTTTCCAACATCTGCAGTTCCTTCTTAAACGCTTTACATTTCATGCCTCTTCGCTCATCTCATAGCCTTTTGTCTTTTCATCTCTGACCTTTGTCCAACGATTTGCCAATCAAACCCCACTCACCTGTCACTTGTCTGGCTTTGTCCTGTCCCCATCTCTTTCCAAAGATGCTACTTGGCCTGCTAAGCTTTTCATGCATTTTTTGGTTCGTAGCTGGGTGGCAAATGAACATTGCAAGCAATTGATGGCACTTTCATGTCTATTGGCAGGTGAGACACCTGTATGATTTCTCCCTTCCCCACATGATGGGTTAGGCAACTCACTCTAAATCTGTTCCTAAACTTAAGAAGCAACAGAGCCCACAACAACAAAGCAGCAGGCATTGACTGCACGTCAAAAATGTACAACTGAGTAGTTGCTGCAGATTGTTTAGATTTCTGTTTGAAGTTCTGAGGAACAAAAATCAAACGGTGCCGAAGTCTGAGGTTTTTACCCTTCGCAACAGAATTCCCATTTGATTATTAAGAGAGTGGAGGGAATAAATGGAGCACCAGGTGTATGGCAAGCATAAAGGGGCTGTCCCACTGCAGTGACCTAATCTGCGAGGTTAGAAGAGTTTGCCCTCGACTCAAACTCGCAGCATGGTCGACACATGGTCCTAGGAGGTCCTATGAGGTCACTGGAACTCTCCTTCATGCTCAAGGGATGTTCCCGCATACTCGCGGCCTCAGCTAGGTCGCGGAAAGATTTTCAGCATGATGAAAATTTTTCCACGAGTAAGAATTGGTCGGCATGGTTCTTTTTAACTCGCAGTGCAGTGGAGTGGCGTCGCTATTTAGTTACAGGCAGTCGAGGGCAGCCGTAGGTAATCTTATTCGCAGACTGGGCATTTTAATTGGCTCATTGGAGTTTTCAGGACCAAGGAAAACCGACCGGTAAATAAAATGCCCTCTAAACTTTATTATACTTCGTAAAAGTGTCTCCACTCTTTCTCCCCCCTTCTCACCCTCTTCTCTCCCCTTCTCTCCCCCCCACCCCCCTCCCCGCTCTCTAAAGGACTTACCGTACACTGTGCAGCCGTCTTTTACCTTCCTCTTCATCGCGGGTGTGAATTTCAGATGGCGCTCCCCCGCTTTTCCTGGCCCCGCCTTTGCGATGTGTTTGTGTGTGTGTGTGTGCGCGGTCAGTCAACCCAGCTCACGGTTTCATCGCTGATGGTCGATCCAGCTCGCGGTTTTTCAGGCGAGTGCCCTCGAGCTTGAAGGTCGAAGACACTCTTCTGAACTCGCGGATTAGGTCGCCGCAGTGGGACAGCCCCATTACATTAATTCCTGGCTGCTGCCTATCTGAGGATAAAGCTAGTCCACTTTTATTGGTTTGAAACTGGGTTTCATGCAGCATGATCCTGAACAATAGGATATATTGCTCATCAAAAGTTGAGAGGCAAGCCTTGCGGGCAACAGCCCTCAGGAGATCAACTCTGACTCCTCAATTTGGTGTCATGCCAAACCTCAATGTGATACTGGTGATGATCAAGAAAGATTGTAACCTCACTGAGAAATTAAAAAAAAAAGACGTTCTCCATATTAAAAGATGGAATATGGACATTTGCGTGAGTCCAATTATGAACTGTCTTTTATGGGAGAGGTGGAATAATCTTTTGTGGGATGGGTGGAATAGTATTAAATTCAGGCCTACTCAGGACCACTCTTTTTCCAGTCCAACATTCAATTCTCCAACTTTAGGTAACTCAACTTTCCTTTCTGCCTTTGTTAGAACTGGCCATTTTTGCAACTGGCTCCACTTTTCTTATTCTGGTCTGCAGTGCATGTCCCACAGGCTCACTATTTATAACAAATTACAGACAAGGAAGCTTAATACGCTGGTGTCATTAAGCCATTTGCATGGTCCTATGAGAGATGTTCCATTTGTACCATGTATCCCTCCAACATCTTTTCTCATACTGAAAGCTAGCCTGTATCTCTAAGGGGATTGAAGGGCCCTGGACTTGAAACACGAATTGTTGCTGCTTGATCTGATGAACATTGCCAGCTTTTTCTGTTTTTGCCAAAACTAACTTTATTTCACAAAGTGATAAGCACTCTTTCGGGGTAGCATGGTGACGTAGTGGTAGAGTTGCTGCCCTACAGCGCCAGAGACCCGGGGTTGATCCTGTACGGAGTTTGTACGTTCTCCCCGTAACCTGCATGGTTTTTCTCCGGATGCTCCAGTTTCCTCCCACACTACAAAGATTTATGGGTTTGTAGGCTAATTGGCTTCGGTAAAATTGTAAGTAGTCCCTAGTGTGTGTAGTATAGGATAGTGTTAGTGTGCATGGAAGCTGGTCGGCATTGACTTGTGGGCTGAAGGGTCCGTTTCTACACTATATCTCTAAACTAAACGAGAGCTAAACTAAACACACAAGCTTAGAAAGAGGATATGCCCAGGTTTACTCAGTGAGAACAGTACTAGATTTATTGTGGAAATTCCCTGCTGCTACCTTGTGTGGTGAAAGAATCACAGAAGGATGCAATGGACAATTAAATGTTTTCAACATTTAGAAAATTTCACAACATTTGTTGGCAAAAGGAATTTCACAAGCCAAACTGTGGAAATGTATTCACCCTGTGAAGGTAAAACTATGATGGACCAACTCAAAGTGTAAATGAAGCTGAGGAGATGAAGCTGCTGGAAAAGGCTGAGTGTAATCTTGTACAGCAAAAGTTAAATACTTTTTTATGAATCTTCGATATATCTATATTACTAAAAGTCTGCTCTTGGCCACTTCCTGTTGTTTTCTATATTGATTTTAGAAAAAACGATGTCACTTACGGCTGTGATTTTTGGTCATCTTACTAAGAGAGTCCCCCTCCGCTGCGCAGGATAAGAGGATTTTTCCCATTGATTAAAAATAAAAGAGTTATTAGTGTTTAAAAAATGTTGAGATTCTCTCTCCTGAAGGCCACGCCCTTTCCGGAGGGACTACAAAACCCAGAAGTGTTGAGTGCCTCAGTCAGTCTCTACAAGATGGGGGAGCGAGAGGGTCACGTCTCTCAGTCTGAGCTGTGAATAACACTGAACACATGTCTACTAAACTGTGAGTGGTTTTACTGACCTGTCAGTGCCCTTAATGTGGTTTGAAAATATAGTTTGAAAATGCTAAAGCTGTGTTGCCTTTGGTTTGGAAATGCTAAAGCTGTGTTGACTTTGGTTTGGAAATGCTAAAGCTGTGTTGCCTAATTAAAGTTGCCTTGCATAATTAAAGTTGCCTTGCATAATTAAAGTTGCCGTGCCTAATTAAAGTTGCCTTGCATAATTAAAGTTGCCTTGCCTAATTAAAGTTGCCTTGCCTAATTAAAGTTGCCTTGCCTAATTAAAGTTGCCTTGCCTTCTATATAATTAAGTCTAATCCTGACCACTACCTGTTTGCGCTTGATATTGATTTTAGAAAATATGCTACTACGTACAGCTATGATTTTTGGCCATCTTCCTCAGAGTCCCCCTCCGCTCACCGGGTGGCGAGGATTTTTCCCATCGATGAAAAATAAAAGAGTTATTAGTGTTTAAAAAATGTTGAGATTCTCTCTCCTGTCAATCACGCCATGAAGGCCACGCCCCTTCTGGTGGGAGGGGGGAGAGAGACTATAAAACCCAGAAGTGTGGGTGTGGCTCAGTTTCTGCAAGATGGAGGAGGGAAAGGTCACGACTCACTGTCTTTAGTGGCCTTGCACCCTGCTTGAAATGGTATGAAACTGCACTTGATGCTGGGACCCAATGGGTCCCAATTAGTCTCGTAACATTTTAAAACTATGATATAATTTAGTTTTTTGAGTTTGGTTTAGATATACACCATGGATACCATTGAGTCCACACCAACAATTGATCATCCATTCACACTACCTCTATGTTATCCCATTTTTGCATCCACTATGGGGAGAAGGCAGGCACAGGCAGGCACGGATTACTGATTGTGGATGATCAGCCATGATCACAATGAATGGCGGAGCTGGCTCAAAGGGCCAAATGGCCTCCTCCTGCACCTATTTTCTATGTTTTCTATATTTCTATGTTTACTATACACTAGGGACAATTTACAGAGGCCAATTAACCTACAAACCTATATGTCTTCGGGATGTGGGAGGAAACCAGAGCACCCAGAGGAAACCCATGGGGTCACAGGGAGAACATGCAAACTCCATAGAAACAGCACGAGAGGTCAGGATTGAACTCTGAGATAGCAGCTCTACCAGCTGTGCCACTGTGCTGTCCCACAGCACTGATAACTGTGATAATATGAATGATGTCTCGTTATCTGGGATAGGAACAAAATAAATAGGAGCAAAAGTTGGTGAAAGTCTCCTTATGCTCCATCAGTCAATTAGATCAATGGACTCGATTCTCTCTTGCCAGGTGCCCATATCCTTAAATTCTTCCATGTTGCAAAACACCAGCTATTCAAACCTTAAATATGCACAGTAACATAATAATTGGAATCACATCTCACATGAGGCAACATGGGTGCAGCTGTCAAAATGTAATCTGTGAAACTCCAGGAAATCACTGCAGGAGTTCCTCTGGGCAATGCCTTGGATCCAACCCTCGTCAGTTGCTCATCAATTATGATGCCACGATGTTCACTTCTAACTGCAGCTCCTCTAAATAGTAAGTAGTCCATGCCTGTGTGCAGTAAGACCCATGTAACATTCAAGATGAGTGGCAAGTGACATTTTCATCAAGAAAATGCCAGGAAATTAGATCCTCTCCAGCAAAGGAGAGTCTAACCACAGTCAGTTAACCTTCAATGACATTAATGTTAGCACGTCCATTACACTGATCAGAAACTCAACCAGACCAGTCACATAAATACCATTCTGACAAGGGCAGGTCAGAGACTGGGCAATCTTCTGTGAGTGGTTCAGCTTTTAACACTCTGGTGCCTTTCTACCATCTACAAGGCACAAGCTAGAATGATGACAGAATATTTCACACTTTCTTAAAAAACTACTATTAGGATGCTCAACACCATCAAAGACAAAACAACCCTACTGGACTAAGACCCTGTCCCCACTCCTTAACATTTATTTCCTCACTAACACAATACAACAGCTGCAGTGTACACCATCTCCACAAATATACTGTACTATTTTGACAGCACCTCATAAGCTGACAATCTGAACCACCATGAGAAAGGAGAAAGACAGCAAGCTCATAAAAACACCACCACCCACAGGCTACCCTTCAGGTCACACTTCATCCTGGTTTATTAGGTCCTTCATTGCCACTTGGTGTAAATCTTGCAACTCCACCCAAAACAGCATAATGGGAGCACTTTCAAAAGAGGGATAGTAGTGCTTCAAGAATATGGTTCCCCTCTAAATTTTCAAATACAATTAGAGATGTGAAATAAATGCAGATCTTGCTGCTGATGACCAAATTCCTATAATAAAAAATAAAAATATTTCCTGATCTCGGGAAATGATCAGATAATTTCAAAGATTCATAACAAGAAGAAATTTAATTTCATTTCTTAAGTGGATCACCCTAAAGCCTGCAATCGTTGTAGGGGGTATCCTCACAATATTTACCCTGTCAGATTCCATTCAAGTCTTGTGTGTTTTACTAAGAACATCTCTCATTTTTCAAAGGTTCTGAGAATAAAGGCCCATAAATCTTTGATTGTGAACAGTCAAAGGTCATGTTTAAAGCACAAGAGATACTTCAAATGCAAATTTGGCAATTAACATTATAGATGGTAGATATTTTACAAATGCTGTGGCTTCTGATATTAGGTCATCAAAGATTATGGCTCTCTATTTGACCAGTCTTGGCCTCCTTCCAAATAAAACTATTCTCAAATTAAGGCATCAGGTTGAAGCTTAGCTTCAAACATTTGTGCTCATATTGGAAATGTCTGAAAATGCTCGAGGAAAGAATAATATCCAAACCTGTGTGGAACAAATATCTTTTTGACTACCTGTTGGGAAAGTGAAATGTCACAAAAAACTGCTTCAGGCTCCATGACCATCTTTTTCCTCAGTGAAGGAAGACCACATCACATCGCTACCGAATCAAGGCTGAAGCTCTTGCAGTCTTCTTCAGCCATTAGCACTCAGTGAATATTCCATCTCAACTTCTGCATCGTTTCCAGCATCACAGAAACCATTCAGTCAAACTGATTAACGTCTGTGAACAAGAAACAGTTGAGTGTACTGCATACACAGAAGGCAATGGGACCTAACAATGTCACAACTGCAGTGTTCAAGACCTGTGTCACTATTAGTACAGATACTAAAATCTACCTATATAAATGAAAAACTGTCTAGCCATGTAACTTTGACAGAATCTACTCAATGTGAACAACCATCAATGTGATAACCTCTTGTGTAAATGTCATTAATACGAGGATCAGCATCCTATACCCAACAATAATCTACTCCCAGAGCTCAGTTTTGATGGCATCATGACCACCAGCCCTCAATATAGCCTTGGCCCAAACATAGGATGAAGAACTTGATTTTAGAGGAGAGGTAAAACTTCCCTCATCATGAAAACAAGATTTGAGCAAGTGTTGCTTAAAGAAGACATAAGGAACAACAGATACAAAAAAAACACACAAAGTGCTGGAGTAACTCAGCGGGTCAGGCAGCATCTCTGGAAGAACATGGATAGGTGAATTTTTGGGTTGAGTCTGAAGTAGGGTTACAACCCAAAATGTCACCTATCCTTGTTCCTCCAGAGATGCTGCCTAACCCTTGAGTTACTCTAACACTTCATGTTTTTTGCTGCTTCTAGTAGTAGCCCAGCTAAAGCCGAGCTGTTGGAAACTGCGATGGAATATTTTCACGAATTTTTCCCACAGCTTGTGAATTATTTAACACAGAAATTTAAGTCATTTTTTAAAAATAGCCCCTGAAGTGTACTTTTTGCAAGATGATTAATAATTTGAAATTGACCCAAAGGTTTTCTTTAAAATTAAAGACATCACTGAAACGTCCAATTACACTATTTTCCATGCTTTACATTTACCTCATAAATCACACTTTATTTTTTAATTAATCAAATAAAAGGTTATCACATTCACCTCAACACTATGCGCAACTCAGAATATCTGAAGAATGCGTAATGAGACCCAGGCCATCTTCCAACGGAAAAAAAGCCTTCAAACAGCAAAAACACACAGGATCAATTATAGTAATGTAGCTCTGTGATAAAATTGGAAGCTCTGGCCTACTTCCTGTCTAAATATGTGTCACAAGTTGGTTTGATTAATTTTTAGCCAAGTCATAAAACCAATTTAACAAAACTTGCACAGTACTTAAAAGAAGATTCCTTTTGTCCAATACTGTATATACGATAACTTCACAGATGTTTGTTCACCCAGATTCTAAATATCGATGATTAAGCTGTGGTATTTAGAAAAAAAAACTCGAGATGCTTGAGACTTGATTCATCTAGGTATGCAGGATTAAAGATAAATTTTGAAAAATATTTTGAATCCAATGTTTTGGAAAAAATGCCATAGAGAACTTGTAATTGGCAAGTACAGGATGGAATTAAGGGAAGTTTTGATGAGAGGTGACCTGAAGAAACTTATAATTCAAGAAGGATTATGCTATAATGTGGAGTACTCAAGATTTACTGGGTAAATTAACTTGACGGTCTTTCATATATGAAAATATAGTGCATGTCGAGTACTTTATCCATTTATGTGTTACATCGTGACCTAATTGCCTTGTTGGGTAATATCACAATGTATTGAACTGTGTCACAAACTATGTACTCAAGCACAATGCATGCGCAATAGATGTAGCTTGAACTATCACCCTGGTATAGCAATAGTGATGAATGATCTTTAAAGAAACTAACGTCACCAGCTACTAAGTCTCTTACCAACCACCAGGAAACTCAATGGGAAGGTTGTACACACAAATGAAAGAGTGTCATTGCTGTGAAGTAATTCAAACTGCGGGACCTGGAGCGGCGACTGCGGGACCCGGAGCTGGGGCGGCGGCCCGGAGCTGGGGCAGCGGCCCCTGGAGCGGAGACTGCGGGACCTGGAGCGGAGACTGCGGGACCCGGAGCTGGGGCGGCGGCCTGGAGCTGGGGCGGCGGCCCGGAGCGGAGACTGCGGGACCCGGAGCTGGGGCGGCGGCCCGGAGCGGAGACTGCGGGACCTGGAGCTGGGGCGGCGGCCCGGAGCAGAGACTGCGGGACCTGGAGCTGGGGCGGCGGCCTGGAGCGGGGGCGGCGGCCCGGAGCTGATGCTGTGGCGGGCCGTCTCGGAGCGGAGACGGTGTTCCGGCTTTCGCGACATCACCACGGAGGTCCGCTGGACTGGAGAGCGGCATCTTCGGCCTGGATCGATCGCCTCAGCGCAGAGGGAGAACAAGGAGGGAAGAGACGGAGACTAAGACTTTGCCTCCATCACAGTGAGGATGTGCTTGGTGAACTCACTGTGGTGGATGTTTAATTTGTGTTTATTGTATGTTTTGTTATTATTGATTCTGTGTATGACTGCATGCAACATAATTTCGTTCAGACCGAAAGGTCTGAATGACAATAAAGGATGGATCTGTCTGTCTGTCTGTCTGTCTGTCTGTCTGTCTGTCTGTCTGTCTGTCTGTCTGTCTGTCTGTCTGTCTGTCTGTCTGTCTGTCTGTCTGTCTATCTATCTATCTATCTATCTATCTATCTATCTATCTATCTATCTATCTATCTGCATTACAATTATTTCCCACCACAACTTTAGCGCCAAAATTTCAATTTCTATGGAGACACAAGAGACTGTAGATGCTGGAATCTTGCGCAACAAGCTGCTGGAGGTAAACAGCAGGCCAGTCAGCATCAGTGGAAGAAGTGTAAAGGACACTGTCCTGAAATGTTTACAGTTCATTTACCTTTCACAAATATTCCCTGGCCTGCTGAGTTCTTCCAACACTTTGTTTTTAAATTTCTCTGATGTGCGTGGAGTATCTCAGAACTAACGCAGTTGAGGACAGTGCAACTAATAGTGGACCATAAAGGAAGGAATGCATTGCCAATTTGGATTGTTAAATCGTGCGCACACCAAACAAATAGGTGAAAACCAAAATAAATTCTAAGTGCAATACAGGATGCAGATGAAATATTTGGAGGGTATCAAGTCACGAGATTGGATGACCATGGAGCAGTTGAGGAGTCAAGGTTTGTTTTCAATTTTCAAGCACACAGAGTGAGACAGGCTGATACTGGGCAAGGTGGAACAACATGGTTTTAGTGGTGACTGTTAAAATTAAGTTCTCAATAAATACATTTTTATCTTGGTTCTCTACCTTCTCCAACTAAGCACAAACTTATTATGGGTACTAATGGTAATTTTCCATTTGTTCATTTTTGTGACGCTCTCAATCGAATCTAGGTTTTTTTTTATCACAAAGTATGCTTCATTGTTACAAATTTAAAATGTGAGTTGAATTTATTACATGTGAATTCAATAATTAGGTCTAAAAATTATAATTTTACATTCATAGCAGGAGTTGGAAGTCCTCAGATAGATATAATTAAATTACAGACTGTTATTATGAATCATAGAGAGTCATAGAGAAATACTTCCAGTCCACCAAGAGTGTGCGGGCCATCAATCATCCTAGATTCTTATCAACTCCTCCCAGATTATACCACTCACCTACACATTAGGGGCAATTTGCAGTAGATGATTCACAATATAATCCACATGTTTCTGGGATAGGAAACTTGAGCATCTGGGGGAAACCCACTGGTCACATGGAGAACTCCACGCAGACAGCACCCAAGGACAGGATTGAACCTGGTTTCATGTGGAGAACATTTCTGTCAATTCTGTTGGATGCTTACTGTGCAACATGCTTCAATTTGGATCTGGATTGAGAGGAGAAAGTAGCATTGTTCACCAGACTGTAAATGCACAGCTGCCCTACCTGCTGCCCATCCAACTGTGGCAGGTAGCACTTAAGAATGGTTAAGAAAATCCTCATGTTTCTTATAATATTGTTATTACAAATCCAGCATAGATCAATGCATTTAAGAGCTCAACAGTCATCTGGTAATAAACTATAATTAAAGCTCCAGCAGACTTGTATTTAGAGGTACTGATCCTATACTTCCAGTAAAACAACATCTGTGAAAAGTTGTTACATTTTTGATAATGTCGCAACAAGGAATGACTGCCTAATAAGGTGTATGGTAAGAATTAGAACAAGCAATGTTCAAAACCATAAACTAACTTTGAAATTTAAGTATAGTCTTGAAGATTGAGTGCTGCTATCTCATAAGGTCAAAAGGAATATGAGTAGAATTAGGCCATTTGGCCCATCATATCCACTCCGCCATTCAATCATGGCTGATCTATCTCTCCCTCTTAATCCCATTCTCCTGCCTTCTCACCATAACCTCTGACACCTGTATTAATCAAGAATCTATATATCTCTGCCTTGAAAATATCCACTGACTTGACCTCCATAGCCTTCTGTGGCAAAGTATTCCACAGATTAACCACATTTGACCGGAAATGTCTCATCACCTTCCTAAAAGAACATCCTTTAATTCTAAGGCTATGACTTCTAGTCCTAGACTCTCCCACTAGTAGAAACATCCTCTCCACATCCACTCTATCCAAGCCTTTCACTATTATGTATGTTTTCTTGAATATCTCTTGAATAAAAGCATGACCAGGCTGCATCTGAAACCTTTGATTAGAATCCAAACCTTTGATTAGGTTGTAAAGCAATCCAATGCACGTTATAACCCTCATCTATTTAACAACTGTTTTTTTCTGTGCTATTATTGGTTCCTTATTTTAAAAGATCATCAAAACGTACACTTAAACAGTCCAAAGGTTAACCGAAATGAGAAAATCAGTGCTACTGTTTATATTTATAAGAATACAGAAAAAATACAATTTAGGTTTTTATAGCATTATTTTTCGTTTGATAAGATAAAGAAGAATTAGACACTACAGAAAGCAAATGAACTACAAGGTATAATAAATGTGCATCCTTTTATCTCACAGCCCAATACATGAATCTTACACCAGTGATAGTACTCACAAGTGTATGCAGATCAATCTCTCAGCAGCCACCATAATCAACTCAATAGCCCCGGTCTTGCAACGTATGGTGCGCTTTTTGTGCGAATTAAATTATTTGAAATGGATGGAACAATCTAAAGTCATTCTAATTTCACTCCTGATCATGTGTCATAAACTCAGCAGTACCTCATGTTGGACTGCCTGGATTCCTCCTCCACATTTCAGCTTGGAGCCATCCACCATATCTTTGGACCAACTGTGGTCTTCTACAGTGCATTCAGAAAGCATTAGAAACATAGAAACATAGAAACATAGAAATTAGGTGCAGGAGTAGGCCATTCGGCCCTTCGAGCCTGCACCGCCATTCAATATGATCATGGCTGATCATCCAACTCAGTATCCCGTACCTGCCTTCTCTCCATACCCTCTGATCCCCTTAGCCACAAGGGCCACATCTAACTCCCTCTTAAATATAGCCAATGAACTGGCCTCGACTACCCTCTGTGGCAGGGAGTTCCAGAGATTCACCACTCTCTGTGTGAAAAAAGTTCTTCTCATCTCGGTTTTAAAGGATTTCCCCCTTATCCTTAAGCTGTGACCCCTTGTCCTGGACTTCCCCAACATCGGGAGCAATCTTCCTGCATCTAGCCTGTCCAACCCCTTAAGAATTTTGTAAGTTTCTATAAGATCCCCTCTCAATCTCCTAAATTCTAGAGAGTATAAACCAAGTCTATCCAGTCTTTCTTCATAAGACAGTCCTGACATCCCAGGAATCAGTCTGGTGAACATTCTCTGCACTCCCTCTATGGCAATAATGTCCTTCCTCAGATTTGGAGACCAAAACTGTACGCAATACTCCAGGTGTGGTCTCACCAAGACCCTGTACAACTGCAGTAGAACCTCCCTGCTCCTATACTCAAATCCTTTTGCTATGAAAGCTAACATACCATTCGCTTTCTTCACTGCCTGCTGCACCTGCATGCCCATTTTCAATGACTGGTGTACCATGACACCCAGGTCTCGCTGCATCTCCCCTTTTCCTAGTCGGCCACCATTTAGATAATAGTCTGCTTTCCTGTTTTTGCCACCAAAATGGATAACCTCACATTTATCCACATTATACTGCATCTGCCAAACATTTGCCCACTCACCCAGCCTATCCAAGTCACCTTGCAGTCTCCTAGCATCCTCTTCACAGCTAACACTGCCCCCCAGCTTCGTGTCATCCGCAAACTTGGAGATATTGCCTTCAATTCCCTCATCCAGATCATTAATATATATTGTAAATAGCTGGGGTCCCAGCACTGCCTGCCATTGTGAAAAGGACCCGTTTACTCCTACTCTTTGCTTCCTGTTTGCCAGCCAGTTCTCTATCCACATCAATACTGAACCCCCAATGCCGTGTGCTTTAAGTTTGTAAACTAATCTCTTATGTGGGACCTTGTCGAAAGCCTTCTGGAAGTCCAGATACACCACATCCACTGGTTCTCCCCTATCCACGCTACTAGTTACATCCTCGAAAAATTCTATAAGATTCGTCAGACATGATTTACCTTTTGTAAATCCATGCTGACTTTGTCCAATGATTTCACCACTTTCCAAATGTGCTGCTATCCCATCTTTAATAACTGACTCTAGCAGTTTCCCCACTACCGATGTTAGACTAACTGGTCTGTAATTCCCCGTTTTCTCTCTCCCTCCCTTCTTAAAAAGTGGGGTTACGTTTGCTACCCGCCAATCCTCAGGAACTACTCCAGAATCTAAAGAGTTTTGAAAGATTATTACTAATGCATCCACTATTTCTGGAGCTACTTCCTTAAGTACTCTGGGATGCAGCCTATCTGGCCCTGGGGATTTATCGGCCTTTAATCCATTTAATTTACCCAACACCACTTCCCGGCTAACCCGGATTTCACTCAATTCCTCCAACTCCTTTGACCCGCGGTCCCCTGCTATTTCCGGCAGATTATTTATGTCTTCCTTAGTGAAGACGGAACCAAAGTAGTTATTCAATTGGTCCGCCATATCCTTGTTCCCCATGATCAACTCACCCGTTTCTGACTGCAAGGGACCTACATTTGTTTTAACTAATCTCTTTCTTTTCACATATCTATAAAAACTTTTGCAGTCAGTTTTTATGTTCCCTGCCAGTTTTCTTTCATAATCTATTTTTACTTTCCTAATTAAGCCCTTTGTCCTCCTCTGCTGGTCTCTGAATTTCTCCCAGTCCTCCGGTATGCTGCTTTTTCTGGCTAATTTGTACGCATCATCCTTCGCTTTGATACTATCCCTGATTTCCCTTGTTATCCACGGATGCACTACCTTCCCTGATTTATTCTTTTGCCAAACTGGGATGAACAATTTTTGTAGTTCATCCATGCAGTCTTTAAATGTCTTCCATTGCATATCCACCGT
Source organism: Amblyraja radiata (assembly GCF_010909765.2). NCBI lineage: Eukaryota > Metazoa > Chordata > Chondrichthyes > Rajiformes > Rajidae > Amblyraja > Amblyraja radiata. The sequence goes on along the minus strand of NC_045968.1, from coordinate 43,532,377 downwards.
CAACCCTTTTAGAATTAATTGCCAGTCAATCTTGGCCAATTCACGTCTCATACCCTCAAAGTTACCTTTCTTTAAGTTCAGAACCATTGTTTCTGAATTAACAATGTCAATAAAGGTAGTAATAAGTTATCAAGAGAAGAAAATGACCAAGAAATAAAACAAACACATTTCCAAGTGAATGGGAATAATTCCAAAGGGAAGTCAGCAACCACTGTTGAACTGGACTACAAATTCAGATCATCATCAATGTGGTTTTAGTGTAACAACACATAATGGTAACCCATTTGGTTTACGGATCCTGTTCCTTTCTGGGACACTGACAAATAATTCATGAAGATGTTCATGGGGAAAAAAATCAGAGATACAAAGATTACCAATGGAACAGACATACCACAACAATATTATTTACCATGAATCAGAGAAAAGTCTTCAAAGTGATAGATTATTTTAAAGTTAAAAATGCTTCCATAACTTTAAAATCCACTTACGTAAGCGAAACCGCTCAACAGTAAGGCAGCAAAATGTTTTGTATTTCTTATCAGTACCAACATTTCTGTAGAAATTTTTTTTATTGTGTTAAACATTTCCATCCTCTTACTCTTAGGCATCCTAGAAGGATGGGCTTGAACAGAATTCCTTTTTTGCCCTACAAATTATACTGAGATTAATAGATTTAGATTGTGTGTTATTTTGATATAAGATTTTTGCATTATTAATATGTAAGGCCAGTCTTATAATTGGGACAAAAGCCTTGCTGACAATAGCAGGAAGGGAATAGTCGGATTACAAAAGTGGCAGAAAATAACTAATTTGACCAAAAGAAAAACCAAGTCATTTTTCCTTGACGTTCAATGGCATCACCTGTGCCCAGTCCCCACTGGAGGTCACTGTTGAGAAGAAGCTAAACCACGCTGACACTACCACTGAAGGATTGAGGCTCAGTGCATCTGTGACTGCCGCCCCAATAGCGCATAGGCGGATACTGGGCCCACTGCGCACCTGTGGGGAGACAACGTCATTTTGCGGCCCTACCGCGTCACTGGAGCCATTTTCAATTGTGACGGGGCTGACGGGCCTCCCCCAACTCCACAAATATACTTTTTTCCCCCAAATCATCCCGCGGACCGGATTTGACTCCTTTGCGGGGCCGGATGCGGAAATTTCCCGAAATTATTTAATTTCCCTAAAATGACCCAAAGACAAACATGATTTCTCGAATTTCAGATAATTTCCTTCAAAGTGGAAGCTTGATAATCACTCTTCTAATAGATGTTTAAAACCCATCCATCCACATGGCAATGAGGAGTGTGATAGAAGACTCATTACTAACAACAATATATAGGAAATTTGATAACATTTCCATTGAAGTTATAAACTAGGAGAGAACCCTCAGAAAACAAATGAGTTATGTATCAAAAGGTCTTCCCCTTACTATCAACACAAATAGTAAGATTCAGTTGAACAAAGGGGACTATGAAGGCATGAGAGGGGAGCTGGCCGAGGTCGGCTGGAAAAGGATCCTAGCAGGAATGATGTTGGAACAGCAATGGCAGGCATTTCTGGGCATAATCCAGAAGATGCAGGATCATTTAATTCCATAGACGAAGAAAGATTCTAAGGGGAGTAAGAGTCAACCGTGGCTGACAAGGGAAGTTAGGGATGGAATAAAACTAAAAGAAAAGGTGAATAACATAGCAAAGAATAGCGGGAAGGCAGACGATTGGGAAACTTTCAAAGGACAACAGAAGGTAACAAAAAGGGCAATACGGGGTGAAAAGATGAAGTACGAGGGTAAGCTGGCCAAGAATATAAAGAAGGATCATAAAAGCTTCTTTAGGTATGTTAAGAGAAATAGGTGAAATTATTATGGGGAACAAGGAAATGGCAGAAGGGTTGAACAGGTACTTTGGTTCTGTCTTCACTAAGGAAAATACAAACAATCTCCCAGATGTACGAGAGGACAGAGGATCTAGGGAAGAGGAACTGAAATAAATTTGCATTAGGCAAGAAATAGTATTGGGTAGACTGATGGGACTGAAGGCTGATAAATCCCAGGGCCTGATGGTCTGCATCCCAGGGTACTCAAGGAGGTGGCTCTAGAAATCGTGGACGCATTGGTGATCATTTTCCAAAGTTCTATAGATTCAGCATCAGTTCCTGTGGATTGGAGGGTAGCTAATGTTATCCCACTTTTCAAGAAAGGAGCGAAAATGAAAACGGGGAATTATAGACCAGTTAGCCTGATATCGGTGGTGGGGAAGGTGCTGGATCAATTATTAAAGAAGTAATAACGGCGCATTTGGATAGCAGTTAAAGGATTAGTCCAAGTCAGCATGGATTTATGAAGGTGAAATCCTGCTTGACTAATCTTCTGGAATTTTTGAGGATGTGACAAGTAAAATAGACGAAGGAGAGCCAGTGGATATAGTGTATCTGGACTTTCAGAAAGCCTTTGATAAGGTCCCACAAAGGAGATTAATGGGCAAATTTAGAGCACATGGTATTGGGGGTAGAGTATTGACATGGATAGAGAATTGGTTGGCAGACAGGAAATAAAGAGTAGGAATAAACAGGTCCCTGTCAGAATGGCAGGCAGTGGCGAGTGGAGTGCCGCAAGGCTCGGTGCTGGGGGCGCAACTATTTACAATATATATTAATGATTTAGATGATGGGATTAAAAATAACACTAGAAAATTTGCACAGTGACACAAAGCTGGGTGGCAGTGTGAACTGCGAAGAGGATGCTAGGAGGTTGCAGGGTTACTTGGACAGGTTAAGTAAGTGGGCAGATGCAGTATAATATAGATAAATGTGAGGTTATCCACGCGCTGAAAGAACAAGGTGGCAGATTATTATCTCAATGGTGTCAGATTAGGAAAAAGGGAAATGCAACGAGACCTGTGTGTACTTGTACACCAGTCACTGAAAGTAAACATGCAGGTACAGCAGGCAGTGAAGAAATCTAATGGCATGTTGGCCTTCATTACGAGAAGGAGTAAAGAGGTCCTTCTGCAGTTGTACAGGGCCCTGGTGAGACCACATCTGGAGTATTGTGTGCAGTTTTGGTCTCCTAATTTGAGGAAGGACATCCTTGCTATTGAGGGCGTGCAGCGTAGGTTCAGAGGTTAATCCCCGGGATGGCGGGACTGTCATATAAGGAAAGATTGGAAAGAATGGGCTTGTATTCACTGGAATTTAGAAGGATGAGAGGGCATCTTATAGAAATTATAAAATTGTAAAAGGACTGGACAAGCCAGATGCAGGAAAAATGTTCCCAATGATGGAGGAGTCCAGAACCAGGGGCCACAGTCTAAGACTGAAAGGGAAACCATTTAAAACTGTTATGAGAAAAAACATTTTCACCCAGAGAGTTGTGAATTTGTTGAATTGTCTGTCACAGAAGGCAGTAGAGGCCAATTCACTGGATGAATTTAAAAGAGAGTTAGATAGAGCTCTAGAGGCTAATGGAATCAAGGGATGTGGGGAGAAGGCAGGCACGGGTTACTGATTGTGGATGATCAGTCATGATCACAATGAATGGCGTCGCAGGCTAGTAGGGCCAAATGGCCTCCTCCTGCACCTATTTTTCTCTGTTTCTATTAATTTAATCGGTGTAAACATGTGCACATTGAACAGTTGAATGGGGACTGCACAACTGAATAAAACTATCGTCTTGATATTACGTAATTGTGCTGGGGTGATATATTTTTTTATATATCAATTCTGACAACAAAAAACATAAATTACAGAATAGCTACTGCTGGATAAAACAGATATAAATTGATTCAGCAGCGCATCAGGTTACTACATTATCCTGTCACCTACATGTAGATTTGAATGTAAACTAGCCTGACATGATAATAGTCTCCTTTTTCTACCTCTACAAAATCTGAAGGCTCTCTGAATGATAGGCATGCCCAGAAAATAACTCTTCTGACTTTATAATATTATTTCAGTAATTTTCTCTCTTCACCTGAGTGTAATTGTTTCAAACTGATCATTTGAAACATTAATTTTAAGTGCGAACTGTATCATATTGCAATTCACTTGGTCCAATTTTTGCAGCTAACATGTTGTAAATAAATAAAAGTTGTCAACATCAGTAATTATGTCATATATTGGGGATTCTATAGGTGCGAGCAACATTGAATTTCATTTAACCAAAAACATTCCAATATTATCAAGTTGGCCATTTCCAGAATGAAAGAGTCATACAGCATAGAAACAGGACTTTCAGCCAAACATGTCCATACTGAACAAGATGCCCCTCTAAGCAGGTCCCATTTGCCCATGATGGGTGAATCCAGAACCAGGGGCCACAGTCTAAGAATAAAAGGGAGGCCATTTGGATCATCTTCTTTTAAATCTTTCCTGCTAGCAGTGATCAGCTTCACTGATTTCATTCTATATTACACATTATTCGCGATTAAAGCTTTAAAAATGCAAACTTTCACAAGATTTTTACTGTTAAAATCATTCCTGCCAGCTTCCTACACATTTTGATACAATGTTCCTGCCTAAAATCATTCCTGCCAGCTTCCTTCACACTTTGATACACTTCGAGACCTGGGTGTCATGGTACACCAGTCATTGAAAGTAGGCATGCAGGTGCAGCCGGCAGTGAAGAAAGCGAATGGTATGTTAGCATTCATAGCAAAAGGATTTGAGTATAGGAGCAGGGACGTTCTACTGCAGTTGTACAGGGTCTTGGTGAGACCACAACTGGAGTATTGCGTACAGTTTTGGTCTCCTAATCTGAGGAAGGACATTCTTGCCATAGAGGGAGTACAGAGAAGGTTCACCAGAATAATTCCTGGGATGTCAGGACTTTCATATGAAGAAAGACTGGATAAACTCGGCTTGTACTCGCTAGAATTTAGAAGATTGAGGGGGGATCTTATAGAAACTTACAAAATTCTTAAGGGGTTGGACAGGCTAGATGCAGGAAGATTGTTCCCGATGTTGGGGAAGTCCAGAACAAGGGGTCACAGTTTAAGGATAAGGGGGAAATCTTTTAGGACCGAGATGAGAAAAACATTTTTCACACAGTGAGTGGTGAATCTCTGGAATTCTCTGCCACAGAATGTAGTTGAGGCCAGTTCATTGGCTATATTTAAGAGGGAGTTAGATGTGGCCCTTGTGGCCAAAGATTATAGAGCAGAGCAAGATAGACCACTCCTCCGAAATCCAATGGGCTGACGTGTAGTACGTAACGGAACGTAACGGCCGCCATTTGTTTATGCCAAACACGACATATTTGGTAGCGGGGACGGACTCCACAGTTATCAAATCTGCTCTTACACCAGGTCGCAGAGGCTCCTCTAGTATCTTTGGGGGGAAGAGGATGTTTCCTGCACTCCTGAGTTGATCCAGGACTGATTCTTGGTCCCCCCAATACCAGATGAAGGCGGCCGGCGGGAGAGCCTCAAGCGTCTGCCCGTGGTCGGCGCTCCCGAGGCAGTGGGCAATGCTCCTCTAGTATCTTTGGTGTAATCCGTTCCAAAGATTGATCCGCTCTATCATCTTTGGTGTAATCAGTGTTGTAGGGAAAAGTGTGTTATTATATAATCGATCACTTCACATATTTAGTTAATATTATTGTAAATTTTATTATTATTGTAAATTGCTGCTCAATAAAATGGCGTTGTGTCATACCCATGTCATACTATGCTTTTTTCGCAGAGTGGCGCATCTTGCTCTGCTCTATAATCTTTGCTTGTGGCTAAAGGGATCAGGGGGTATGGAGAGAAGGCAGGTACAGGATACTGAGTTGGATGATCAGCCATGATCATATTGAATGGCGGTGCAGGCTCAAAGGGCCGAATGGTCTACTCCTGCACCTATTTTCTATGTTTCTATGTTGCGACACAGGAACACTCTGAACTTTTCACCTCACAGGAGGGGAGGACGAATTGCTATTGCAACACGCAAGGCAAGTGCAAATGGAATTTTTTTAAAGCCCACTGCTGAGGGAGGCAGGGGAGTGCTGGAATCTTACGTTCGGGAACGGCTTGAGTTGGAAGACCATGCCTCCTGTGGGGACTACGGGTAGGTAACGGGTGCGTTGGGGGAGCAGACACAACGGGTCCTCACTTGGTCTAGTCTTCTTTTATATCTTTCCTATCCGTGTAACTGTCCAAATGTCATTATTGTACCTGCCTCAACCTGGTACAATAATGACTTCTCAGGCAGCTTAGGCATATTTACCATCCTGTGTGAAAAGGTTGCCCCTCAAGTTGCTATTAAATCTTTCCCCTCTCACCTATGCCCTCTCGTTCTTTATTCCCTAACCCTGGGAAATATAATTCATTCACCCTATCTGTGCCCCTTTGATTTTATACCTCTCTATAAGATTTTCCCTTAGTCTCTTATGCTCCAAGGACCCTACAGCTCAGGCACTTGAGTCCTGGCAACATCCTCTTAAATCTTTTGTGCACTTTTTTAGCTTAACGGCATCTTTCTTCTCACACAGTGATCAAAACTGTGCACAATACTCCAAGTGCAAATTCACCAACACCTTCTCCAACTGCAACATAACATCTCAACTTCTATACTCCGTGCCCTAACTGATGAAGGTCAGCATGGCTAAAACATTCTTCACCATCCTGTCTATCTATAAGCACCACTATCAAGGAGCTAATGTACTTGTACACTGAGATCCCTCTGTTGAACAAAACTCCATTAGGTCCTACCCTTTACTGTGAAAGCCTTATGCTGGATTGACTTCTCAGCACTTCGCATATATCTGAACTAAACTCCACTTACTATTCCTCGGCTCACTTATCCAGTTGATCAAGAGCTTGTTGTACATCTTGATAATCTTTTTCACTGTCTAAGATACTGTCTAAATCTGGGTCCGCTGCAATGTCACTAAACGTGCTTTGTACATCTTCAGCCAGATTGTTGATGTAGATGAGAATATACAAGGCATGGTCCCAGCACTGATCCCTGAGGCACACCGGTAGTCACCAGCTAGGTCACCCACCTGGTCAACTCTAGGCTCCAGTTTAAAAAAATAGCTAGTATTTCCACATAGCCTGTATAGTCTTTTTTTTTTAATAACAAAAGGAATATGGAATGATGCCCCAGATCCTTGACAGAAAGTGCAACTAATTTTAATGATATTCCATTCTACTTCCACGTAAATAACTCACTTTATAACCTAGAGTAGACAAAAATGCTGGAGAAACTCACCCGCTGAGTTTCCCCAGTATTTTTGTCTATCTTCGATTATTCCAGCCTCTGCAGTTCTTTTTTAAACATTATAACCTAATCTGCCTATTTTTATATTTCTGAAGATACAATGTTAAATCCAAAAATAATTTCAGTGAAAATTAAATCTGGCTACTTTGAATATTTTTGTAATATGAATCAGGGCACATCAACACATACATTAATATTCGTTGAGCAATGTTCAAAGATTCCTTGAAATCAGGGTCTCAGAATTTGCAAGGGTGACTATGAGTCACGGTCCACAGCTTCCAAATATGAATTGTCTGAGCTAACATGAGTGATGGACACTTGTACTGATAAAATGATAAAGTCACGCAAAATCAAAAGATATCAAATGTTAAGTCGGATCATCTTGAGTATGACAAATGGAGCCCCATCCTAAAATTGAAAGTTTTCTGGAGCAGAATAAACAATTTCAGTTATCAAGTTGACTGCAATGCACTTTTCATAAGTTATGGACTATTGTGTGACCATTGAGTCTGCACTTCAAATCCATCTCTAGTAGATATTAGAGGAGCTGTTTTTCATATATCACTCTTGCTTACCTATTTTCTCGTCATTTGAATCTTTCATACTTTTCATCACCAATGTAATTTCTATACAGAAATCCATCTGACGTTATACCCATTTGTATTACTCACATCAATGACCTTCCTTGGTTACTTATTCCACTGCTCTATTAAAATATTGAAATATTCCATCTGGTTTACTTTCTTTCTTAAAATTTTTTAATTCCTGACAGTTGTTTATTTGTGTCCCTTGGTACTGAACCCTTTACCATGTGACAGTTGTTTATTTGTGTCCCTTGGTACTGAACCCTTTACCATGACGATCAATTTCCTTTCTTCGTCTTTTATCAATCTCTTCATAACCTTGAAATTTTTCATTAGACCATAGGCATAATTAAGGATGATGGATACTGTTCAACAATCCTGCCAGTGAAACTCAGGATACCTACTTCATCAGCGTGTTGAAAGAGTTGGGGTTTTCTCTGGATATCTAGAAAATCATTTTTTGGCTGTTAATCTTGAAAACAATGTTCTGGCTATAAATACTCAACTTACATGTTATTACTATTCTTCCTTGTCCAACAATTATCATTTAGCTTGGGCCCATTATATCCCGCAGTATTTTTCTGGGCATTTGGGGCACAAATCTACCGCAATGTGAACGTTCTAAACCAGCGCGTTCCACAGGGACCCACTGGAAAGCTGATTTAAATGGACATTTATTTACAGCAATTAAACACGAAATTCCTTCCATTTGGCCTATAAATTAATGTAAATGAGATTTAAAAATCATGTTTTATTGTGAATTATTTGTGAATATTATTTGGACATTTAGGCTATTTAAAAATGTTAATCATTTATTAAGAAATGGATAGATGTTTAGATCTAGTAATTGAAGTCTGAAATTAGCTACAATTAGGTAACTAACTAATTATATGCTTTAATTTCAGGTCATCCAAGTAAGATTATTTTATATTTGTTTCAGAATGCTTCAATCTATGATAACTGAAAATTTCATTCAGTTCTCTTAATTTTTAAGAAAGTTATGGGCTTTTGACTGTCCACGATCACAGCTTTTTTGTTATGTCCATAGAAAATCAATAGGGAACAAGATGCTCATTTCCCAGTATGAAAATGGCCATAACATTTTAAATACTTGAGATATGAAAGTGAATTAGGTGTCAAATTAAACTTATTTTTATGCTTTATCTGATGGGATAAATTGCAGACTTGATTTTTAAAATCTCAAAATTTTGTAACATTGCTATATCAAGGTCGTCATTGTTTCATTTTGTGTATTATAGAAGAAATGATGCCATTTACAGAGGAAAGCATATTCTTTTTATGCAATCTATTTTCATAATATAGTCCTTTAACGCAGCATATATTTTTTCTTCCTTCTCTGCACCACTTTCTGGTTATGGGATGTCTCTCTATTTTCTCTGCAAACAAAAGTAAATGCAGGGCTCAAACTTGTATCTACATGATATAGCTTCATCACAGCATCCTTGGGGTTATAGAAGCAGACTCTTCTACATCTGCGGCTACTGCAGAATTCAGACCATAGAGAAAAGAGGTATATACATGCTGATAGACCAATTGAATGGCCAGAAAATCAGAAGCAGTTCCTTGCAGCATCTATTTTTTCTGTATTCATCCATGACAATCCAAAAGTGCTGTTTTGAATAAGATCAAGAGAAGAAGATGTTTTTTTTTACCCCAATGCAATCTCAACAGGCAGATGAGGCTCCAATTTACTGACTCATTCAAAAGATGACAGATTTGATAATGAAGCATTCCCTCAAATATAACATCTGTCATATGGATTTAACCCAAAATATTCTGGATTGGGGATCTACTGTATGTTGCCAACTAAAGTAACCTCTGCTGGCTTTTATCATTGCTATTCAATGTGTTATGTGTTTGAGTCCACTTTCATCCATCTAGCTTGCTTGATATAACTCATCATTGACCCTCCCCACAATCTGTTTATCTTGCACCTATAAAAATGGACACAAACACTGGTGGCACAGTAAACAATATGGATGGTGGCATTAAATTTTAGAATCATTAAAAAAACTGAGCACATTGATAAGACTGCTGCAAATTAATGTACAGTAATTGGAGCCAATGGCAAAAGATCATTCACTTTGGTCCCAAAAATAATTATAATTTTCCTAATCGATGAAAATCATGAACAATGTGTTCCATGTACACAGATTACTGATGTTCTGTGAACAGATACGGCAAATAATATAAAGTTGGAGAAGGGGACAGAGGTTTTGTTGTTTGGACTACAATTGAAATATACGAATACATCAGGGCACCACATCTTATGAAGGATACAGTAGGTTTGCAGGAAGTCCAGCAAAAATTTAGCAGAATGCTACATGCACTTCAATGGGTTGTACTTCAATCCACAAGAATGACCATGTCGCTTTAATCCTCTAACCCACTCCCACAACCTGAGCTTTGACCTCATACTGTTCCAATGAACTGCAACCTAAAAATTGCATTGTACTGAATGACATATTGGTTGTCAAGCTCACTGCTAGTAATATAAATTTCAAACGTAGAACATTATAGCACAGGAACAGCCCTTTGGCCTACAATGACCATGCTAAATATGATGTGTAGAAAAGAACTGCAAATGCTGCTTTATACCGAATATGTGCCAAAGTACTGGAGTAACTCAGCAGGCCAAGAAGCATCTCTGGAGAAGGTTGATTTCTCTAATTTCAAGTAACCCCAGCATTCACTCTCCCCCCCCCCCTCCCTCCCTCACCCTAGTCGTTCTACCAGTTCCACTGTTCGCATCTTTCTATCCCTTCATTATCACCTCTTCCCCAGCCACCAAGGGGCCATTATGGGCTCCACCCTTCCTTGGTCATCTGTTGCCCTCCCTGCTTTGTTCTGGCTTTTTCATACCTCCAGCTCCATCCCCTCTACTTCAGTATGAAGAAAGGTTCTGACTCAAAACGTCACCCATCCTTTTTCTCGAGATGATACCTGACCCGCTGAGTTACTCCAGCAATTTGTATCCATCATGATGAATATCATGCCAAGTTAAAACAATCTCCTACTCTGCCTGCACCTGATCCATATCCCTCAAATCATCAGTCAACGTTTTGAGTATAGACTGTAAGTTCAGATAGACACAAAAAGCTGGAGTAACTCAGTGGGTCAGACAGCATCTCTGGAGAAAAGGAATAGGTGACGTTTAGGCTCTATACGTCACCTCTCCCTTTTCTCCAGAGATGCTGTCTGACCCGCTGAGTTAAGGGCCTGTCCCACTTGGGTGTCATTTGCGCGTCATTTACGCAACATAATTTACGTGTCACGACGCATGACGCGCGCGTCGTGATGCGCGCATGGTGACGTTGGCAATGACATGCGGTTGCGCGCATAGTCCCAGGATTTTGGGATGTACAAAATCTTCGCACGCCATCTGCGTGACGTACAAATGACGCCCAAGTGGGACAGGCCCTTTACTCCAGCGTTTTGTGTCGATCTTCGGTTTAAACCAGCATCTGCAGTTTCTTCCTACACATAGAAATTGGGATGTTATGTTTCAGTTGTACAAGGCGTTGGTGACACTGCATTTGGAGTTATGTGTTCAGATTTGGTCACCCTGCTAAAGGAAGGATGTCGTTAAGCTCAAAAGAGTGTGCAGATTAATGAGGATGTTGCCAGGACTTGTGGGCCTAGGTTCTAGGGAGACAATGGGCAGGTTAGCTATCACTTTATTCCTTGGAGCACAGAAGGCTGAGGAATGATCTTATAGTGGTGCATAAAACCATGAGGGGAATATATTGGGTTAATGCATAGAATCAAGAACCAGAGGACATACAGTAGGCTTACGATGAGAGGGGAATGATTTGATAGGAACCTGAGGGGCAACTTTTTCCACACATAGGGTGATAGGTATATGGAACAAGCTGCAGAGGAGGTAGTTGAGGCAGGTACTATAACGACACTTAAAAGACATTTGACAGGTACATGAATAGCAAAATTTTAGGGAGATGTGGGTCAAACACGGGTAAGTGGAACTAGTGTAGATGGGCGTCTTGGTCAGCATGGTCAAGATAGACCGAAGGGCCTGTATGCGTACTGTATGATTCTATCCATATCTGAAGAATCATATGCTTATCTAAAAGCCTCTTAAATGCCAGTATCATGTCTGCATCCATAATGAACTCTGAAACTGCATTTCAGGTACCCACCACACTGTAAAACACTTTCCCTGCACACCTTCTTTAAACTTTTCCCATCTCACCTTAATGCTATGCCCAGTTGTCTTAAGGCAAACATTTCCACCCTGGGAAAAGGTTCAGACTGTCTAGCTTATTTACTTTCTGGTCACCCCTCAGCCTCCAAAACTTCAGATAAAACAATCCAAGTTTCTCCAATCTCTCTTATAGCTGAAGAAAGGTCTTGACCCAAAATGTCACCCATTCCTTCTCTCCAGAGATGCTGCCTGTTCCTCTGAGCTTTTTGTGGTTATCTCCTTACAGCTAATATCCTCTAATCCAGGCAGCATTCTGGCAAACAGTTTTTTCCCCCTCTCCTGTTCTGCCCCTTGTTCCTGTTCTGCCCTCTTTCTTCCTGTTCTGCCCTCTGATCCTACCTTACTCTGCAGCTTAAAAGACATTTCCTTTGTAACCTTTCCCACTTCTGATGAAAATTCACCTACCCAAGTCATTAAATGTGTCTCTCCACACATGTGGCATGCCTAGTTGGGTATTTCCAGTATTTTTTTGTTTCAGATATGCAGCATTAGGAGCACTTTATAATAGTGCAAATGTAACAAGATAGTAACTCCTCATTATTTACTATTCCTCAAGTTAATTCCAGTGTTCATTAGGAATGGTCCTGAAATGTTCTTTAATTGAATGGCAATATGTTCTGTATGTCATAATGTCAACCTATACAATTAATTGGCAGCTTCATCATTGCCAGTTTAGCATCAGCAGTTCTGAATTTCACCATGATTATACGCAATTTTCCCAAACTGTTGGGCGATGATTTGTCATTCACTAATTTCATGTTAAATTACACCTTTTACTTAGAGCAAACTAAGAATGTGCAGTGTACTTATGCATGGATCTTTATTCAGTGACTTCTTGCAATTATCAATCTTCAGTAGAAGTCATGACTATTTTCACTATATATTGCAGATCTCCCAGTTGCTAACCATTTTAACTCCTCTTTCCATTGTCATACCGAACTTTCTGTCTTGGGCCTCCTATGTTACCAGAGTGAAGCCATACCTAAACTGGTGGAACAGCACCTCGTATTCCACTTGGGCAACTTGCAACCCAACGATATGAACATTGAAATCTACAAATTTAGGTCACAACAGTCCACCCCCCCCCCCCCCCTCCCTTTTGCCCACTCTCTTTCCTGTGCCCCATCCCAATCTGCCTAGGTATGTCCTATGATGCTGCCCTGACCTGCTTAGTTACCCCAACACTTTGTTTTTACTCAAGGTTCCACCAACTGCATTTTCTTGTGTCCCCACTATATATCTATTGTTATACACTATTTATTCATTGTGATGGGTGGCACTGACATTTGTTTCACTCTTTATATATATTTACTAAATCATTATCTTTTTGAACAATGGACCATGGGAAACATGTACGGCTGGATTAAGAACTCTAGAGTAATATGACCATTTTGGACCACCAGGCTCAGATGGAAATGCAGGAAAAAAACATTCACATAGTGAATGAACTTTGCAGCGATAATAAAAGCAAATCATTTTGTGATATACCAAGTATAATTTGAACGCAGCTACTGATGAGGTTTATTAAGAGTACACATTCCAAGATCATTATAATAAATCAATAGACAAATACAGAAAATAATATTTTGAAGTAAAGGACACAAAGATTGTGTTACTTAGATCACAGCTGAAATATAATACTTGATTTGACTGCTCTATTTTGTCTCTGCTTGCTCATCAACTATTTGTTCCGATAGTGCCTTAATTTTAACATACTCAACCCATTTTTAGGTCCCTACATAATCTTGCAAATAGCTCTCCATCTTGTAACTACATCGAGATTTAGATCTTTGCACAATTCCTGATCCTTGCATTCTCAATTTCAATTGCTCCAATGCCAGTCACGCTTTCGACTACCCAAGGAGTAGAATTCTTTTCCGAAAATAGGGCAGTACAGTGGCACAGCTGCGGCCTCACAGCACCAAAGACCCTGGGTCGATCCTGACCTTGGGTGCTGTCTGTCTGGAGTTTGCTCGTTCTCCCAGTGACTGCATGGGCTTCTTCCAGGTGCTCCGTTTTTTTCCCACATCCGAAAGATTTCACGCTGCCTCGGGAAGGCCACCAGCATATCAAGGCCACGCCTCACTCCAGACAGTCTCCAATTCAGACAAGAAGTAGAGAAATTTGGAAACGCACACCTCCAGATTCAGGGGCAATTTCTTCTCAGCTGATATCAAGCAACTGAACTATCCCATCACCAACTAGGGAGTGGTCCTGACCTACCATCTACCTCATTGGAGATTCTCAGATTATCTTTAATTGGATTTACTGGACTTTATCTTCCACTAAACTATATATTAACGATTTAGACGAGGGAATTAAATGCAACATCGCCAAGTTTGCGGATGACACAAAACTGGGTGGTAATGTGAGCTGCGAGGAGGATGCTATGAGGCTGCAGGGTGACTTGGGATAGGTTAGGTGAGTTGCAGATGCATGGCAGATGCAGTATAATGTGGATAAATGTGAGGCTGTCCAATTTGGTGGCAAGAACAGGAAGGCAGATTATTATCTGAATGGTGACAGATTAGGAAAAGGGGAGGTGCAACGAGATCTTGGTGTGCTTGTACATCAGTCACTGAAAGTTAGCATGCAGGTGCAGCAGGCAGTGAAGAAAGCTAATGGCATATTGGCCTTCATTGCGAGAGGATTTGAATTCAGGAGCAAGGAGGTCCTCCTGCAGTTGCACAGGGTCTTGGTGAGACCGCACCTGGAGTATTGTGCGCAGTTTTGGTCTCCTAATTTGAGGAAGGACATTATTGCTATTGAGGGAGTGCAGCGTAGGTTCACCAGGTTAATTCCCGGGATGACAAATGATGATAGAATGGGTAGACTGGGTTTGTATTCTCTGGAATTTGGAAGGATAAGAGGAGATCTCATAGAAACATATAAAATTCTTAAAGGATTGGACAAGATAGATGCAGGAAAAATGTTCCCGATGTTGGGAGAGTCCAGAACCCAGAGCACAAAGTTTAAGAATAAGGGGTAGGCCATTTAGAACTGAGATGAGGAAAACCTTTTCACCCAGAGTTGTGAATCTGTGGAATTCTCTGCCACAGAAGACAGTGGAGGCCAATTCACTGGATTTTTTCCAAGAGAGAGTTAGATTTAGTTCTTGAGGCAAAAGGAACCAAGGAATATGGGGAAAAAGCAGGAACTGATTTTAGATGATCAAGCATGATCATATTGAATGGCAATGCTGGCTCGAATGGCCTATTCCTGCACCTATTTTCTGTTTAATCACGTATCTGTAGACTGGATTACAATCGTGTATAGTCTTTCCACTGATTGGATAGCATGCAACAAAAAAGGTTTTCACTGTACCTCGGTGCATGTGACAATAAACTAAACTAATGAGGTTTGTCAGTTAAGGGCCTGTCCCACTAATGCGACTTTTCAGCCACTGTCTTTGGCCTTCACGCTCGAGGGCACTCGCCTGAAAAACCTCGAGGTGGATCGACCATCAGCGATGAAAGAACAAGCCGAGATACACACACACACACACACACACAGCAAAGGCGAGGGCCAGGGAAAGCGGGGGAGCGCTGTCTGAAATTCACACCCGCGATGAACAGGAAGGGAAAAGACGGCTGGCATAGTAACGGTAAGTCCTTTAGAGAGCGTGGAGAGGGGGGGGGGGGGAGAAGAAGTGGAGACACTTTTAAGAAGCCAGACTACTTTTAATAAAGTTTAGCAGGCATTTAACATTACCAGTCGATTTACTTACCTTTTTTTTCTCAACGACCTTTACCTTCGATTACCTTTGATTGCCTTCGATTTCCTATGATAGCATTACGACCTACTATTACCTACCTCGACTAAACCTACGAGTAAAAAAATATCGAATTTTTCCATGGCAACCCTTTTTTACTCGCGGGCATTTTTCAGCACGTTGAAAAAAACGCTGCGACCTAGAGTATGCGGGGACTACTCTCGAGCAAGAAGGAGAGTTACAAAGACCTCCTAGGACCTCGTGTCGACCATGCTGCGAGTACGAGCCGAGGGCCAACTCTTCTAAACTCGCGAATTAGGTCGCCGCAGTGGGACAGGCCCTTAATTTAGCCTATGTAAATTGCCCCTTGTAGGTATGGGAGAGATGCCAAAATGGGATAACATAGAACTAGTGTGAACAGGTGATCCACCAGTGGACCAAAGGTTTTTTTTTCCCCATGCTGTATCTTTCAATCCTGCCTCTTCACATCACTTTCTTCAAAATCTATTTTCTTGACCAAGCCTTTGGTCATCTATTCTGATATCTGCTTTGCCAACATCTCATGGCACTTTCCCATGCAACAGCTGTTCTTTTACTTTTCTCCTTTTGTACCATTAAGAGACCCAAAGTGAAACAGCAATTCACTTGTACTTCTTTTCCTCTATAGCATTACATTTGCTGCTCATGATGCAGTCACCATCACATTGGAGAAACCAAATTAGACTGGGTAACTGGTCTAACTAAACAGCAAGGCAGGTTTTAACTTCCCATTGTCTGTCACTTTAATTCTCCATTTACTCGCATCTTAATCTGACTAACTGTAGCTCCCTGCTCAGTTTCAGCAAGGCTGGAAGATCAGCACCCTATCTTCCATCGAAGCACATCATGACTTTCTGGAGGCAATTTTGAATTAAACAATTTCAGATAACTTACTTGCTCTGTTTGTATCAGAACTGGTCAGTTCTACTGTCGGTCAGCTGTAATTACTTAGCTTCCACTTACACTGCCTCACCTGCTGGTGTTTCTGCAGCTCACACCTGTAGTTTCACAATTTTTTGACATCATCATTTGTTTCCTCACCCACCAACTTCAATCTATTGGTTTCATCAACAGCTCATTGCCATGGTTACCTCAGCACCATTCTCTTAGAATCATTTCCTTTGTTCCATCCATCCCTTCCCCACAGTCACTGCAATTAGATCCTAACTTGTTCTTTCTCTTTTTTGAACTCCTCTTCCCATACTGATCTTTCTGTCCTGGGCCTTCTCCATTGCCTGAGTGAGGCCACATACAAACTAGAGGAACAGCACCTCGTACTCTACTTGAGTAGCTTACAACGCAACAGTATAAACTTTGAAATCTCCAACATTATGTAACCAATCTACAAACACCCCCCCACCCCCCCCTCTCCTCCCAGTGCACCATCTGGATCCACACCCATTTCTCTCCTTCCACCTAATTCACTCCTCTGGCTTTATAATTCCCACCTATCCTATCCCCTTATTTCACACTTTATGTCTTTTCATCCCTGGCCTTTGCAACCATCTTCCAATGTCCCCCTCTCCCATCTAAATTTATCCCTCACCAGGCTGTCCTGCCCCCACCTCTTTTCCAACATTCTCTTCCCTACTACTATTAGTCTGAAGAAGGGTCCCCCACCTATGTCACCTACCAATAGGTACACAAAATAGCTGGGGAAACTCAGCGGGTGCAGCAGCATCTATGGAGCGAAGGAAATAGGCGACGTTTCGGGCCGAAACCCTTCTTCAGACTGATGGGGGGTGGGGGAAAGAAAGAAGGAAAAGGGGAGGAGGAGGAGCCCGAGGGCGGGCGGATGGGAGGGTGGGAGGAGACAGCTAGAGGGTTAAGGAAGGGGAGGAGACAGCAAGGGCTAGCCAAATTGGGAGAATTCAATGTTAAGGCCATAAGGACGCAAGGTCCCCAGACGGAATATGAGGTGCTGTTCCTCCAATTTCCGCTGTTGCTCATCTACCAATGTCCACCAGAGATGCTGCCTGAGCCAGTCCAGTACTGTTGTTTTCCTCCTTTCTAGTTGCTGACCATTCGTTTTCCCATTTAATTTAAGTGGAAAACACCACTGCTGCCAAAATTTTGCTCTAGTTTTTTTTATGTCTATCTTCGGTTTATACCAGCATCTGCAGTTCCTTCCTGCACTGTAGAAGGGTCCGACGCAAAAAAGTTACATCAGCACTTTGTATCTTTTTGGTAAGCCAGCATCTGTAGTTCATTTGTTTCGACAGTCGACATTACTTTCAGTTTCTTTTTTACTAAATGCTTATGATTCTAATTTCTGGGCCCATAATCACATATTACACGCCTTTATTAAAATAAAAGCCATGCACAAGTAATGTTATTACTGCCAGGCTAAAAGCCAATTTGGTTAACATCGAAACAAAAAATGTTGAAGTAACGCAGCAGGTTTGGCACCAGCTGTGGAGGGAACGGATCGAGGTGATGTATCGGGTCGGGACTATTAGATCACACTGAATTGCATTTCCTTGTGTCTCCGTCCTGGTTAAAATGCACCTATTTGCGCCCATACAGCCTCGAACCTGCCACGGTTGGGTGGTTACCCGCGTTAACCGCCCCTTTTAGGGGGTAAGTGTTCGGTAAATACCTCAAGAGTCGGGAGCAACTATGATCTTTGGTCGGGAGTCCTCGCCGCTTCCTATCCGGGCGCCG
This sequence comes from Amblyraja radiata, assembly GCF_010909765.2. NCBI lineage: Eukaryota > Metazoa > Chordata > Chondrichthyes > Rajiformes > Rajidae > Amblyraja > Amblyraja radiata. The sequence continues at coordinate 43,513,932 of NC_045968.1, read as the reverse complement.
TTTCCTGCTCACGCACCGCCTCTTATTCCCACAATTGGGGATTCCGGCAGAACAGAACCCGGACAAAGTATCAAAACAACACACCTCAACTACAGCTTTAGTTAAAATCCGGCCCCAACGTCATAGAAATACAATTTACAAGAAAAAACTGCAATAAAACTGACGTTTCGTATCACAAAAAGGAACGTTGCAAAATCTTCCCGACGAAGTTAACCCCCCCCCCCCAACACACGCTCAATCCATCCACACACCATTGCATTAATCATAAGCGTTTATTTTTTTAAATGCAAACCAATACAGCGCGTCGCTGGAAGGGAATGCAAAGGTAAACGTTTTATGATGTTACAACAGAGCTACAAAGAATGGCGCAGAAGGCAGTCGGAAGCAAAGATCCGATCTTTGGTCGGAAGTGAGTGGGCAGTTGAATGCAAAGATCCTATAGGATCTTTGGTTGAATGGAGGGAAGGGGCGGAATCGATGGGGAGGGTGAAGGGATTGACGTGGGGGCTGGCCAATGAGGAGGAGGAGGGGAGGGCATGCGAGGCGCAGCGGAGCTGCACTGAAACAGCGGCGCGCGGAGGAGGGGCGGAGCTTAATTTAAATGAGCGGCGCGCGGTGGAGGGGCGGAGCTTGGTTTAACTGTGCGGCGCGCGGAGGAGGGGCGGAGCTTAATTTAACTGAGCGGCGCGCGGAGGAGGGGCGGAGCTTAATTTAACTGAGCGGCGCGCGGTGGAGGGGCGGATCTTGGTTTAACTGTGCGGCGCGCGGTGGAGGGGCGGAGCTAAGTTTAACTGAGCGGCGCGCGATGGAGGGGCGGAGCTGAGTTTAACTGAGCGGCGCGCGATGGAGGGGCGGAGCTGAGTTTAACTGAGCGGCGCGCGGGGCTGAACTGAAGGGAGGGGGAGGAGCTGAAGAAGAGCGGCGGGCTGGCGCGCGCGCGGAGTGGGAGGGAGAGAAGGAGGAGCTGCGCGCGGAGGAGGTTGGTTTTCCGTCGCTCGCTCGCTCGCTCGCTGCATGGCCGAGCCGGACCCGAAGAACCGTGAAGAAAAATGTCTTAAAAAACCCCCCCAGAAATCCTGTTTCGAACTAAAATCCATTCCTTTTTTTTCACACCCCCCCCCCCTCCTTCTCCCCCTTTCCCTCGTTCGGACCGGGGGCGAGATTGCCGACTGCGCTGCTCCGGAGCAGCCAAAGACCGAGTGCGTGTGAGAGAGAGAATAAGAGGCTTTGAAGGGAGTTTAAAAGAAAGGAAAAATATTTTTTTTTAAAGGACAATTGAAGCAGAAAGTTGGCTTATCGGATATCAAACCCGAAATGGCTTGCGAAGCAGGTCAATTAGATTGTTGAAGGGCAGGTGATTATAGGGAGGAGGGGGAAGATAAAGTAGCAAGAGTTTTTTAAATCTATTTTGCTCCAAATATGGTCGAACGATAAAGTTTGTTACTGTGGGCTCCTTTCTTCCCTTCCCGGCAAAAGCTGTGAGCAGGTGGGTGGGAGAAATCCCCCTCCAAAATATGTCAGTGCAGCGAGGTTCTGTGCCTTGGCGGAGTGGCTGAAGCTCTCCCAAAGCTGCGCCGAGTTGAACAACAGCAAGCACAAGTGAAGGGGGGGGGGGGGGGGGGCAGGGCTTCCGTGCACTGTCAACGCTAGAGGGGGCGCACCAGTCCAAACTGAGCTACACTACATATTCCTCCTCTTTCCCTCTCCCCTTTTTGTTCGCCTTCCTTCGGCGAGAGATGAAGCTCAGGGACCGACAAATGAAACTTTAAACATTTCACCGAAGCTCTTTGCTTGCCATGCTTGCCTCTTTTTAAGGCTGGAATTGGTTTTACTTTATAATCCCAGGAGCTAATTTTGACTCGGTGAGTGAATTATGTTCTGTGTTGATGGGATTGTAGGGAAAACTCGGATTATTTGTTATGTTTAGTAGGTCGAGCAGATTCAGTGTAAACTGCTGGTTGCACATTCGGCTTTTTTATGGGTTGTAATTAACATGCGCCGATTGCTTTGCAGTTCGGGCTCTTTTGTCCCTGCAGTTGATCCGATTTGATATTTAAATACAGTTCAGTTTGTTTATGGATCGCAGTAAAACAAATGCATCATTTAAAAAAAAATGTGCAGTAACTAAGTGGTGACGTCCCAATGTTCCAAAACTACAACTGAAAAAAATGTTCTTGCCTGGCCAAAATGGCATTTATGTTTGCTCCGGTTACATCGTCATCGAGAAATAAGATAGGATGTCACTGATTTTGGACACTTGTCCATCAATTGCCAACGACAAGAAGTTTGAATTATCATTTAGGTTCTGAAAAGGGAGTCCTAAAAAATTGAGCGTACATTGGTTCACTTTTTGCTGCTACGGCAATTAACTGGAACGTTTCTATGTTTTGCGATCTAAGAAAATAATTAACAAGTTGACATCAAGTGTAAAACATGTAGAGAGGTTCACGAGATTGTTAACGTACGGTGTTAGGTGAAACTATATATTTTTTGTTCTAAAGTAAGGCGTGAGTGGTAAGGGTAAATGGGATTCATCAGGAGTTCTCAGCCTTGAATTTCTGGTGTATGTATTGGCGTTACAAAATGCATCTGTTCTAATGTCATTATTTTTAAGTGGACGATTGTATTTTAAATCTGGATTTTCTCCTTCAGAAACCTTTTTCAAATTCTTCAACTATTAGTTTGCTGCTACTTACAACCCCTAAAAATGTTCCCTTCCGTTTTTCGACTAAAGTAAGCAGCTTCTAAGCTCTTTGATTCACATCATTTATAAGATGTTCTAATTTTCACTAGGTTTCTGTACTAAATTAAAATTTGTCCACTAAAGACTAAGAGCTTTGTGCCAAAATCTTTCAGTCAAATCCAGTCTGGGTACCTGAACCTGTTAGTAGCGTGTATTCCTAAAAAGCACTCTTGAGCCTTACCACAAATTAATCCTTGACCTTTAATGCTTCCAAACGACTTGCTGTCCAACCAGCACACAGTTTGCCATATCAAATCTAAACCTAATCCACAATTTTACCATGATTATTTGCAAATCCTGAACTGACAGCGACCGTGGTGTCAAAATGTAAAAGAAACATATTTATTCATTAACTTCATAATAATTAGCACCATTTAATCTTACATATGGAAGACTGGAGTTTTTTTCAGCTATTTATTCGAAATCTCTGAATTGCACCATTTCTGGGTTTGAGCAAAATTATGTTTAATTGCAGATCACATCTAATTTTTTTATCAGGGTTGTTTAAAAATCTTTACATAATATGCATAACCCTTAACTCTGTCTCTTTCTGTTAATTGTGCACATTTCCTGACTATTCCCGAAGTTCATAATATTTGAGTTGCAAGGGTTTTAATAAGCACTTTTAAAAAGCATTTCAATTCAATTTTTTTACTTTACTGACTAACTGTCGATGTAAGTGTTGAATTGTATCAACATAATTTTGTATTAGAAGTCAGCTTGTTATTTAGTGTAATTTTACATTGAACTAGCTTTTGCTTAATGTTTATATTCAGTAATTTGGTTTACACTTATAATAACGTAGTGCCTGTAACATATCCAAAGGTACATCACAGGGGTGTTCGCAATCAAAACCTGACACCCGATATTGGGCCTGGTACAAGTTGGTTAATTTAAAGGATTTCTTTAAGGCACTGCGATAAGAGAGCTGGAGAGACTCGGAGGAAATTCGGATCTTGGTGGCTAAGCACATGTGGGCAATGTTGTTGACATTGGAAATTGTTTTTAATTAAAACAATTAAGAGCAGACATGTCTGTTGTTTTAATCAAATTGTCCAAGTTGCCTCTCAATATAATAATGATTTTTACAGGTTAGGTCGGGGGAGTTCCCACTGCCACGGGTACCATGTAATCCCGTGCTCCCTGCTCCATGGTCGGATAGTCAGCGACTAAACCATCTCCCCCACCTGGTTTGCCAGGTGAGGAGGGGGCTGTGGACCCACAACAAGACCTGTCAAAGAGCGTATGAGCTCCTAGCGAGCCAACGGCCTTCCACACTTCAGTAGAAGTTGCGATCACTGTCGTACATAGCATTGTAAGGCTCCGTTGATGTTTTCAACGATGTTGATAATGATAAATATTGGAAAGCAAATTTCTAAAGGATAGCTTATTGCACTGGTTCAGTTCGAAGTGACCTTTATGTTTGTCGTTATGCAACATAGGTTCAACAGAAACTGGAATTTATTGGGGGGGAGGAAAGTCATATACAAACTGGTTTTGTGCTTGGTTTGCCATGTGTCCAAAGGAATGAGTAATAGAAGCTATTATATCAATTCTATTATACTGCAATAATTCTGTATTCATTGGTATGTTGCTTGGCAATTTGGAATAGCTACATTTGACACTAATACCAGTTGGTGATTATTCAAGGTTCAGCTGTTTATTGGATATATTTAGAACTATTTGATATAAAATATTTGAGTATTATTTTCTCATAGGTGCTGTGTGATTCAGTTAAATTACCTTCCAACAAAAGTGGCTTCTGAGTCGCTATATGTTGCCAACCATGCATTGATGTTTTCTGTTGCTCTTGAATTCTGATTGTGGGCAAATATTCTTTATTCCGTTCGTAATTTCAACTTTGATAATATTGTGCTGATGCAGTTGAGAAAAACTTCTGCGCTCAGATTTGTATTGTATTGTTGGAGCAGCATCAGGGTAGAGGTTTGTGTTTGGTCTATTCAGCGCTTGCACTAGGGATCCTTACTGGCACACTCTGAACACAAAAGTGTAGTCTTTGTTATTTATGTGCTTTGATACACAAAAATAGTTTCTGCCTTTGGATTTATTTCACATTGAATGTCCTCTGGAGAAAGTAAATGTAGAATTTTGTATATTGAGTCTTGGGCCCAGGATAGTTCAAAATACTTTGAAGCTGCTGGATTTGGTTGTCTAAAGATGGTGACACTTCAGTTGTTATTTTTCGTTAATTATGTACAACTACAATGTCCATGGTTCCATTTGCAGTTGGCGCGCTAACTTGTTGATTATGCACTAGACTAAGTGGGACCCGTTGGGTCCCAGCATCACACGGGAGGGCTGGTCCCCCAACGCAATATTCCACCTCTCCACCAATTCCAATATTGGTGGCCAGTGGGGGGGCTTTCTGGAGCGCTAGTATGGGTGTTGTGGCCTGAAGGGACAGTTTTCCAGAGGGCTAGTATGGCCATTGTGGGCTGAATGGATTCTTGGGCTGGGGGCTCAGTCACTCAAGCCTGATGTGCTGGCAGCTCATTCACGGCTGGTGGGCTGGCAGTTGGCTCATGGCTATTCCTTGAAATTCCATTTCAAGCAGGGTGCAAGGCCACCAAATTCAAGTGCAATTTCTTACCACTTCAAGCAGGGTGCAAGGCCACTAAAGACAGCGAGTCATGACCTCTCCCTCCATCTTGCAGAGACTGAGCCACGCCCACACTTCTGGATTTTATAGTCTCACCCCCCCCCACCAGAAGGGGTGTGGCCTTCATGGCATGATTGACAGGAGAGAGAATCTCAACATTTTTTAAACACTAATAACTCTTTTATTGTTCATCGATGGGAAAAGTCCTCGGGACCTGATGAGCGGAGAGGGACTCTGAGTAAGATGGCCAAAAATCACAGCCTTACGTGGTAGTGTTTAAAAAAAATATAATCAATATAAAACGCAAACAGGAAGTGGTCAAGATTAGACTTTTGATTATATACAAGGCAAGGCAACTTTAGCATTTCCAAACCAAAGGCAACACAGCTTTAGCATTTCCAAACCAAATCTCAACATTTTTTAAACACTAATAACTCTTTTATTTTTCATCGATGGGGAAAATCCTCTTGTCCTGCACAGCGGAGGGGGACTCTGAGTAAGATGGCCAAAAATCGCAGCCGTAAGTGGCAGCGTTTTTTCTAAAATCAATATACACAACAACAGGAAGTGGTCAAGATCAGACTTTTAGCAATATAGAAATTGAACCATTATCATATAGTAAATTGCCATATGTTTTAGGAAAAATTATTGTCTGAAAACATTAGGTTGTATGGCCGATCATGGCACTCTTTAAAATAAACTGCTATCTAATTTTGTTTTTTTGGCCTTTTTAGGATCACTATTCACTTTTTTTTCCCAGTGAAAAAGGTTTCATCAGCTAACTGTTGCAGCAAAAGGATATGTTTTGAGATTCATCAGCTACGTTTTCTCCAGATGCAAATTCCAGTAGTTGCAGCACATCACTTTCATTTCCAATCTCATCAGTAACATGCCCACTTTCTGATTACTCCTGAGAAATTGAAGGTAGCATGTAGTGATGCAATTGGATATGAAAGTGAAGTGCTGCAGGGACTTGGATTTCCACATGATGTGCTTTGCCAAATATGGTCAGTATTCATCTTGTCTGAAACTTTCATAAAGGTACTTTGCTTGTTAATTTTTTTATTGATAACAAACTAAACACACAATGGACAGGCTTGGGTATGACCATCTAACATCCATGTCAGTTGCTACTCAAAAATCAAAATTCTTATTTTGTGACTGATTCTTGCATTGCTGTTAGGATCTTTCAAATGTGATGTTTAAACCGATACCCCAACATTCCCTTGGATGTGAGAGAGCCTACTGCACTACTGAAGAACTGTGGAGTTAGCTGTGGAATTAGTGTGAGGATCCTGGTCAATACTCACCCCTTTACAAACATCACAAAGCACTGGATGTCTGGTGATCTAGATGTAGTACGCTGAAAAGTTCTAGGTAGAGCATCACTCTGCACTGGACAATTTGGACAAATTTTTTTATACTGGTAATTTTTACCTTTTTTCAAGCCAATTAACCGAAGATCTCGGAGAAGACCCACGCAGTTCACGGGGAGAACGTACAAACTCCATACAGATAGCACTCGTAGTCGGGATCGAACCCGGGTCTCTGGCGCTGCATTTTGCTGTAAGGCAGCAACTCTACCGCTGCGCCACCGTGACTGCCCCTTATGTTTATTGGATACTTGGGTGGACAGCTCAGTTGTAATGTTTGTGAAAATTCTGTTCTGATACAGGGTCTCCAGCCTGAAATGTTAACTGGGTGAAGACCAGACCCTTCCTGGATCTGCTGAGTATTTCCACCATTTTTTTTGTTTCACTGTAAGGTTTCTAATGTTATAAGGGACCCTAGGCTGAGGTGCTTTTTCAGGCCAGTCTGGAAAGATTGTGAAAGCCACTGTATCAATGAAATTTTCCTTTGTTGGTACTAGGTAGTGCAAAATCAACTCATCCACATGGTTGTTACAATTTCTCCTGTTAGAAACGCCCAGTCCAGCTTCCATTATTAATGATTAGTTCCCAAAGCTGTTTAAATCTGTGTCTGTTTCCGTTCAAAATATATAGTTATTTGCAGGATCTTATATTTTGTATTAAGGAACATCAAACAACTGTCCTGAGTTTCTTTATGACAATCTTAAATTGTCAACGACTCAAGGAGAAAATCTAATAATGTCTTCATGTTTTCATAAAGATTTTTTAAAAATTGTGATAACTTTTTGAGCTTGCCTTCCTTTATTACATTTTGATGGGATTCTGACTTTGAGACATTGTTCATAATTCACATATTATACGTTTACACTTTTGGCTCCTCAGCTAAGTGCAAGTGCCAAATGTCAGAACCTGTGGTTCCCTTTGTACTGGGCAGGATGACTATTACAACAACACATCATCAGTTGGGCAGAACTAAACTGTTTCACAAGGGTTGAAACCCAGCTGTCATTGTCTGTTATTTGGTGAACATTAGACTGATCTGAAACCTGTAATTGCTCACCTAGTAAACCTAGTTGTCATAATCCCCAATTTTATCTGCATCTCTTGATGTACTCTTAAGATCTTTCAATACTTAAGTTATAGACATTGTTGACTTAAGAATCATGGTGAATTGAATACACCAATTTGATCCAAACATGTTGAGCGTAAGCCTAGTTAGCATTTGAAGGTGTATGGTATAAGGAAGGCTGTCAAAAGAAATAGATGAAAGTTGCGTACAAATATATTTAGAGATACTGTTTGAAATTTGAAGATTTAGTTTAAGCAATTTAGTGTTTTGTCTGTACATCAATTTACAAAATTGTTCTAAAATTTATTGCTGCCAATTAAATTTAAGTGATCATTGTTCCAAACTACAAGACTTCATGGGAGTGATCTTGGCCAATGGCATGAATAATTTAGAAGCTGTCCAGCACTTTACAGCACAGAAAATAAAATGGTTGAATAATGCTTTGTTTGCTAATGTCCTTAATATTGCACATAGAACACAGTTTTGAAGATGTACTTGTTGGAATATGAGGTGACATATTTTGCATTAATAAAAGTGAGCAGGTGCTGTCCAAGCTTTTTATTCAAAGTATTCAAAGGTTTTTATTAGTCACATTCACATACACTGAGGTGTAATGAAGTTAAATGCTTTTTGCCATTTTGCAGCACACAAAAAAAGAATACAGACATAACACTAATGAGAGTCTTAAACACAAAGAACATCCCCCCACAATGGCTCCCACCATGAGGGAAGGCACAAAGTCCAGTCCCCAACCCCAGTTCACCCATAGTCGGGCCTATTGAGGCCTCCACAGTTGCCTCTACGGGGGCCCGATGTTCCTGGCCGTTCTTGCCGGGTGGTGGTGCTCCGGCGTCGGAAAAGTCCTCACAGCGGCATGGGAACCCATTTATGCTGAAGGACTTGGACGTCAACTGCTATTAATGCAAATGAACGGGTTTTGGTGAATTTATATTTTGCTGTGCCAAAAAAGTGAAACTGTTTCCAAGGTGATCCTGCCTGACTTATTTTTGTTTTTTTTTGTCTTTGAGGGATATTGAAAACTAGCTTTTGAAAATTGCACCACCAGTGTTTGCTTAGTTCTTGAATTAATTTCGTATGCTAACCATATTCATATTTTGAATATGACACATTGACTTTTATTTAATTGTTGAAATCTGACTAGGTTGCTGTTTTGCAAATCAAAAGTAAAACTACAAATGTTGGAAATCTGAATTAAAAACGCATTGCACTGGATAAGGCACATTTTTCGAAAGAGGAAAAAAATAACGTTTTCGGTTAATCATCACCTTTCCATGTTCTCCAGAGATGTTGCCTGACCCGAGTTACTCCAGCACATTGAGTCCTTTTGTGTATTAACCAGCATCTACAGTTAATGGTTTCAACAATATACTATCCTGCCCCTTAAACCTAATCACACCATTTGGTTAGATTATTGATATTCTAGAACTTTTAATACATGCACCTAATATGTCCATAAAATGTTTTTTTAATTTTGGATTTACTTAGCTTCAATAGACAATAGGTGCAGGAGTAGGCCATTCGGCCCTTCGAGCCAGCACCGCCATTCAATGTGATCATGGCTGATCATCCCCAATCATTACCCTGTTCCTGCCTTCTCCCCATATCCCTTGACTCCGCTATTTTTAAGAGCCCTATCTAGCTCTCTCTTGAAAGCATCCAGAGAACATGCCTCTACCGTCCTCTGAGGCAGAGAATTCCACAGACTCACCACTCTCTGTGAGATAGTGTTTCCTCGTCTCCATTCTAAATGGCTTGCTCCTTATTCTTAAACTGTGGCCCCTGGTTCTGGACTCCCCCCAACATCGGGAACATGTTTCCTGCCTCTAGTGTGTCCGAGCCCTTCACAATCTTATTTGTTTCAATGAGATATCTTCTCATCCTTCTAAACTCCAGAGTGTACAAGCCCAGCTGCTCCATTCTCTCAGCATATGACAGTCCTGCCATCCCGAGAATTAACCTTGTAAACCTACGCTGCACTCCCTCAATAGCAAAAATGTCCTTCAAATTAGGGGACCAAAACTGCACACAATACTCCAGGTGTGGTCTCACTAGGGCACTGTACAACTGCACAAAGACCTCTTTGCTCCTATATTCGATTCCTCTTGTTATATAGGCCAACGTGCCATTCACTTTCTTCACTGCCTGCTGTACCTGCATGCTTACTTTCATAGACTGATGTATAAGGACCCCCAGATCCCGTTGTACTTCCCCTTTTCCCAACTTGACGCCATTTAGATAGTAATAGCTGCTTGTGAAATAGTATTCCACAATTTTGATAGTTTTTAGTGCCTTTCTGACAACACTGTCTTTTCAACCTTCCACCCACCCTTGCCCCATAAGATAGTTTCTTGTCCATTTCTCGTCTACCCTTTTAATCGTTATGATAAATCAAAAAATGTCATACTTTGAAATTTTATACTTTTAAAGAAGGCTAAATCTATAATGTGTAATGCCATCATAAATGATTGTTATTAGCCCCTGAGCTATGCTTGCTCAGGTCTGAACTAAAATCTGTAATCCAACATGGCTGACCTAGGGCTTCTGTATTCTAGTGCTCTTGACATATGGGCCTATATTTGATTTGCCATTTATTATTGTATATTGTTAAATGGCTCTGTTATTTGTGTACCTGGATAGCTAAATAGCGACCTCATTTAAATCGGAATAATGAGTAGATCAAAATAATGTGAACATTTTGGCCAATATCCATGGTGTAAAGTGAAACATTACACCATTACAATCTTAAGCTTGTGTAAGTTGCTTGAGTACGTTATCATAGTTTCTACGTATGGGCCTATATTTGATTTGCCATTTATTATTGTATATTGTTAAATGGCTCTGTTATTTGTGTACCTGGATAGCTAAATAGCGACCTCATTTAAATCGGAATAATGAGTAGATCAAAATAATGTGAACATTTTGGCCAATATCCATGGTGTAAAGTGAAACATTACACCATTACAATCTTAAGCTTGTGTAAGTTGCTTGAGTACGTTATCATAGTTTCTACGTGGTACATTGGGAAAGATGACAGGGGTTTTAATTTCTGTGTGGACCCAGTACACTTGGCTTTCTGATTCTGGCCAATACAGCATGCAATGGGGACGACCTTCCTCTGCGTGTTGCTTTTTTACTAACATAAAACAATTACATTTTTCTCATAAGATCTATTCTTTTCACCTTCCTAACCTGCAGTTAATTAACCCACAAACTGTCGGATGAACAAATTGATCCTTTGCTGAATCATTAAAACGTCTGGATTGCAAACCTTGAAATCAATACACAATTGTTAAACCAAAGTCACAATGAAAACTACTTGAACTTTGAGTATACAAATAATTAGTGGGTTTAACTGGTTGCATACAGAATTGTCTGGAAATTGTAAATAATTAAGTATTTCTGAATGCTTCTATAGGAATATTTATAGGTTTAAGAGAAATTTATCAGTGAATAGATATGAATTGGTGAAATGTAATTGGATGTTAATTGATATAATAATTTGAGCATAAACATACAATGGTATAGCACAGAGCTGGTCCTTTGGCGCACACTGTCCATGCCAAACATGCCAAGTTAAATTAATCTCTTCTGCCTATACATAATCCATATCCCTCTATTCCCTGCATATGAGGCCCAGAGGCTTCACCGGCCGGGCTTCCCCGCGGCCCCATAGGAGGTGTCTGCATCTGCAGCCTCCTGTGTTTCCAGGGTTTGTGATAGCTTTGTTTTTAAGTACATGATTAATGGAAAGGCAATGATAAATTTGATTATTTGGGCTGATTTGGCACCATGTTTATCTGTTCCAATTCTGTTCTCTATTTGGGTTAACTTCACATTTGTATTTGAATCAGCTGGCTCTGTGTGGTATTCCGCCTGAACTCCTAGGCAGTGGCACAATTAAATACCATCTGTGTCCTGGCCTATTGCCAGGTGTTTAATGCTCTCTATAGCTGGTCACAGTGGTGATATTTGGGTAATTCTCCTCTCAGTTAAGTTTAGTGACCATTGCTGTAAAAGATGTAAATTCATTTTAGGCAGTGAAATTACATATTTTCTTCATGGAAGAAATGCATTGGACATCCTAAAATAATGGAGGCCTATAGGAAGGAGTAAATAAGCCTGTAGGAATCAGCATTAGGAAAACAACATTGGAAAAGTTGATAGGTCTGTAAGGTGATACATCTTCTGCCCCTTATAGCTTGCATTTTATGGTTTCGAAGATGATGTCTGTGGAGAAGAACAACATCTGGTACATCTCCAAAAATCTGACAATTTCAGAAATAGTTCCGACTGATTGGAAGGTTGCAAATTTTTTTAAATTTAGTAAAGAGCAGGGTGAGAATGAGCATCTTTAGAATAGTGAGCCTGATATTAATAGGCAAATGCTGGAATCTATTTTTAAGTCGTAACGAAGTACTTGAAATTGGGCAGAGTCATCGTGGATTTATGAAAGATTGTTTTTGACAAATTTGTTGGAATTTTGAGCTAGATGATGTAGTAGATGAGGAAAAAACGGTTTTGTTTTTATTTTGGTTTTCAAAAGGCTTTAATAGAGTGCCACAAGTTATTGAGTAAAATTAGAGCTCTTGTTATTTGGGGTAAAATACTGGTGTGAATTAATGGTGAGTTAATAAACAAACAAGCGAATCAATGATTCGTGTTTGATTTGATAGGCTGTGATCAATGGATATACTGAGGGGCAGGTGTTTGAGACCCCAAGTTCTGTAAATGATTTGGATGAAGGGATCAAGGTAATATCGCCAAGATAGAAAGCTAGGTGGCAGTATGGGCTACAAGGTGGATGCAGAAAGTCTTAAGGGGAATATAAGCAGGCCAGTAGAATGGATAAGCGCACGAGCATGGCATCTTCTAGTAGCAAAGATAAACTGAGGAGATATAAAATGTGTTGGTTTTCAGTAGCTCGAGTCTTTGTTCACTAATCATAAAGTAAAAATGCAGGTTCATTAGACATTTAGAATGTGTTCGAGAAAAGTGGTGTTAAAAATTATACAGATCCTTTGTGAAATTATGTGCAGACTAGTACCTGTTTTCCTACTCGGGGGGGGGGGGGGGGGGGGGGTGGCAGGGCAGGGCAGTTGGGCATGGAATAGCACTTGCAGTGGAAGAGTATTACAGATATTTGCCAGATTGGGATGTTGGGTGAGCAATTGAGCAGCTGCAAGAGCCTTTATGATCATTTGTCCTTATTTATTATGTTATTGGCACGTCCATGTAATATCCAAATGCTGTTAATTCATTGTACTGTTTCGAAACTACAGTTCTCTTCAGTTCAGATTTGTTTAGTCTCAGCTTGGTTCATCAAGATTTATTTGGAGAGTAAATTTGAAAACCAAAACATTGAATGTGTATCTTAATTAAACAACTAAAAACATGTTGTCCAAAAAATAAGTTAGAATGTAGAGAATAAAAGAAGAAAAATACATGATGCCACTAGTTCCTAAAAAGTTGTATAGCCAAGTGCAGTCAAAATTAGTTTTTCACTAAGGCTTTGATGCAGACATTGTAATTTTTATATTTACCTTGGTTAATGGATATTGGCAAAATTAGCAGTTATTGCCCATCCCTAATTACAGAGTTGTGGGTAGGTAAGAGTTGACCATACTGGTAGGTCAGGCATATAATTTAGACCAGTGCAAGCGAAGATTGATTTCTTTCCTTGAAGAACTTTGTGAGCCAGATGGGCTTTTATGATAACCCAAAGGCTTTTCATTCCAGGTTTTATTTAAATATTTGAATTTAAATTCAACAGCTGCCAAATTGGGATTCAAACTTGATTCCCCAGATCAATAGCCTGGGCAGTTCTAATTATTAATACCTGTTCTAATTATTACAGTTCTAATTATACCTTTTCTGTAAGATGGTGATCTTAATTGTTAACACCCCAGGGAGTGTAATTGTTAACACTCCAGAGAGTGATAGACAAAGTGAGAGTGGCATGCGTACATTCTTAATTTATTAAAAATCTTAGTCAATTATTTAGAGGGATGGGTTGGGAACCAATCTGAGCTAAGCTTATTAGGAAAGCTGAGTAGCCACAAGGAAGAAGAAATAGTGTTGTCTAATATGACTTTGGACTCTTGCCAAAATTATGAATATTAAGTAAGGTACAAATGTAAAATTAATAGGTCAATTAGGTGGGAAGCAAGGTTTTTGGGAACCAGAAAAGGAGGGGTTAGATATGGTGGATAAGGGCAGTTGTGAGTAAAAGCTGCACGTAAGCATATATTCTGTGTATTTCCCAAAATAACTGAGCAAATATTCTTCTTCTTTCGTGTGGCATGCACAGCTTAAAGTTGTAGGACAACTTGTTCTATTTGATCTTCTGTTTGTGCACGTCTAGTTGATTGCATTAGTCGAAACAGGGCGGACCACGTGAAGGTTGCAATCTTCCACCCCGAGCAAATATTGATCAGTCACAGTTTCTCTTTCTGTATCTCAGCATCTCATGACTGAAAACAAATAAAAGATAATAAAAAGAGTATAAAGAGAAAGAGGAGTTAGGATTAAAATCTATTCATTAAGCTTCTTTTAAAACAAAAAGCCAAAATAAAATGTTGGGATTTGTATTTTTCCTGAAGCTGTGACATTGGACACCAGAGGCATATTGAGAGTACCCAGGTTCCTGGGTCGCAACAGGACTTAGAATTTGAACTTGAAAAATCTGTTCCTTTAACTACTGCTCGGTATTGGTATGGGCTTATTATTTTCATATGTACTGAGATACAGTGGAAAAACTTTGTTTTATGTACTATCCAGGCAGATCATAGCGTACTTAAGCACAACAGGTAGTGTAGAATATAGTGTTACAGCTACAGGGTTAGTAATAAAACATGGTAGATTGGAAGGACAAGGATACATCTTTGGCATAGGAAAGGTCCAGTCAATAGTCTGATAACAGCAATGAAGAAACTGTTCCTGAATCTGGAGGTACATACTTTTGAGCTTCTGCATTTCGGCTGGATGGGATAGGGTTAGAAGAGAGAATGACCGAGGTATGATTGATTCTTGATAGTGTTTGTTACTTTCTCAAGGCAGTGTGAAGTGTAAATGGAGGTAATTGGGAGTGGGGGTGGGGCTGGATTGTGGTGGACATAAATTGATATATAGGACAGTGGCACAAAATGATAATATGCTATTGCTTTTCTTTGTGCTTTCTGCAATTTGTAAGATGTTGAGACATTCTGGAAAGGTAGGAAGAGAGGTTTGTGGAGCATAAAACCCTGTATGGCTAAATAGGTTCTTTACGTGCCATATATTCTATGTAAAACTAACAGCTTGCATTTGAAGCAATCTATCACCTTCACCAGAGTAATGGCATAAATGTAAATATTAACATTTTAATTAATGCCTTTGGAAAAATGCATGGTAAATTGGTTGGAGAACATTTATAAAGTGATGTTTCAGTCGTAATTATGTTCCAAAGCAAAATACAATGTTGGAGTAACTTAGTGGGTCAGGCGGCATTTGTGGAAGGAAAGATCAGATGACGTTAATGATCGTCTTCAGATTGAATGCGCGGGGGACGAAAGTTGGAGAAAGTAATGAGGTGGGACAAAACCTGGCAAATGATGTATCGTGGGGTTATTCGCAAATGACTGGAGATGGTGACAAAGGCTGGAGGTGAAATGGTAAAAAGGTATTTGATAAGGAAAGAAGGGGCGTTAAATGGAAGACTGGAGGGAGAGATGACTGGAAGAAAACAGGAGGAGAAAGAGTTGGGGTAATAAAGGGAAATGGGGAACGAGTATATAAGGGGTAGGTGGATCATGGGAGGGATAAACTTGGGGAGGAGGGTGACCAGCACAGATTGTATTTATTTCAAAAACATCAAGTTGAAGGGGAGGCAAGGTTAGTTGCACATTACAAATGACAAATAAAGCTGGTTTACTGTGGAAATTTGCCATTTGAAGAGCAGCTGAAGCAAATGTGCAACTTCTTTTGAAAGTATTCTCAAAAAAATAGTGGAATAGTTACATATAAATGGATCACAACAATATAGGAAGTACTAGTGGATTTGGCCCATATCTAGTTTGGTATTTAATAATGTGTAGGAAGGAACTGCAGATGCTGGGTCTATCTTTGGTATTTAATAAGGTCATTGCTAATCTGTTATCTATGTCACTTTCTTTCACTCATCTCGCATGCTAACTCAGTGCTGAAACATTGATCGATTTCTTGAATGTATTCTGAATCTTGGTTTCCTTGGCTCTATTGGTTAGTAAATTCCAAGACTTCTCTATCCTCTTAGTGATTTTATTTTTCTTTCATCCCGGTCAGAGTGCCTAGTTCCATTTTTGAAATGGTGATCCCAGGTGCGAGTCACCTCTGCCAAGAAAAATACCATTCCTACTGCAAACCTGAGATGTCCTCCAAGAATGTTGTATGCTCCAGTAATATTTAGCTTACGAATGGATTTAGTAGCAATGTTACAATATTTTGAGATTAAAAAAATCAAGTCTGCAATTTATCCCATCAGTTAAAGCATAAAAAGAAGTTTAATTTGTCACCTAATTCACTTTCATATCTTCAGTATTAAAAAGGTTATGGCCATTTTCATACTCGGAAATTAGCATCTTGTTCTCTATTGCTTTTCCATTGACTTAACACAAAAGCTGTGAGCGAGGACAGTCAAATGGCCATAACTTTCTTAAAAATTAAGAAAACTGAAATAAATTTTCAGTTATTATAGATTGAAGCATTCTGAAACAAATATGAAACAATCTTACTTAGATGACTTGAAATTAAAGCATATAATTAGTTAGTTACCTAATTGTAGCTAATTACAAAATTCAATTACTAGATCTAAACATCTATCAATTTCTTAAAAATAGATTAACATTTTTAAATAGCCTAAGTATCCAAATAACATTCACACAAGAATTCACAATATAAGATAATTTTTAAATCTTATTTTCATGGATTTATAGGCCAAATGGAAGGAATTTAATGTTTAATTGCTGTAAATTTATGGCCATTTAAATCAACTTGCCTGTTGGTATTTTCTGGAACGCGACCATTTGGAACGTTGCGGTTTGCAGTGATTTAGATCCCCATATCTGCATGAAAAACACTGCCGGTCGGTATGGGGACTAAATCACCGTTTCGCAACTTAAAATGTGAACTAAAGGTATCTTAAGGACCACTTTTATACATAAAAATAAACCGCTTTCTTTTACCTGTCACCTACATTAAATCCGATCCCGTTGTCGGCGTTGACTTCTTTAGAAGCTGATTTTAAAATGACTCCAGCGCTGAACGAGTCGGGCAATTTAAAAATCTTTTTTTTTAAAATTTAAATAAATAAATAGACAGAACGCCCGTCGGAACGATTCTTCAACAAAATATTGCACTCCAACCAAATATAATCCAGGACCATGTAAGAAAAAAACCGTGATTTAACACCGCCCCCCCCCCCCCTCAAATGCGCCAAAATCGCGCACACGGCCAGTGGCAGAATTGCAGCGCCGCTGAAGGTAAGTATTGTAACATACCTATGAGTAGTGGGACACCTCGTCCTCTCCTTGGTACATACTTGTGCCAGTGATCTGTGAATGGAAACCCACTTCTCACCAGTGTTGGAGTAATTTGTCCAACTTTCTGGGCTTTCTTTCTTGTGCATATTTCAATAAATAATCCAAAGATTATTTTTAAGATTCTACATTTTATTTTTGACTTTTTATACCTGTACTCCTTCAGCAGAAGTGCCTCCTTAATCCTATTCACTTCAGTGATTTCCACGTGGACCACGACAAATGGATCTTTCCCTTTCTCCTCCTGGTTTCTCCCCTTTCTAGGTCAGATTAGTTTAATGCCATATACAGTGTACATCAGTGCAATGACATTCTTTCTCTGCATGGAGCTCGTAAACAGTATATATGCAATAATGATAGATATCACAATGAACTAGAATACAAATCGCTAGAATGGTGCAAAGGTTGTGCAAAAACAAAAACATTAAAGTGTAATAATGGATTAACCGAATGTGGTGGAGTTCAGAGTTGAGAATAAGGTAGTCTAGGAAGGAGGTGTGAAAGAGGTGATTAGTTCATCAGTGTGATAGCAGTAGGGAAGAAACCATTCTTAAGGCCACATTTCTGGCCCTTTAAACTCCTAAATATTTTCTCTCAGAAGGTAGATGAGAGAAAAGGGAATGGCCATGGTGACAGATATACTTGACCGTAGTTCCAGCCTGATGCAACGCACAGTGAAGATGGATTGGATGAAAGGCAGTGACAAACCTTTGATGGAATGGGTTATGTTCACCACTGTTTGGAGCTTCGGGGAGTCAACAACAGAGCAGTTGCCATACCAGGCTGCGATGCATCCCATCAGAATATTTTTTTGTAGCACATCTGTAGAAGTTTGTGAGAATCCTCGTGAACATGCCGAATCTTCTCGGATGCCATCTCTACAGCAGCTCCATTAATAACGACAAAACAACATTGATAATAGGTCCCTTTGATGGTCAGTACCTGTGATGAACCAGTCAGTGTCTGATATCTCTTATGTCTCTTGATGTTTGAGTGGCCGAACCAGACTGTGTTCCAACTAGTCAATATTCTCTCTACCGTATACCGGTAGAATTTCAAGAAGGTTTTCGTCGATATACCAAATCTCCTCAATCTTTTCAGGAAGTAGAGGCATTTATGAGCCCAGGACAGATCTTCAGATGTGTGCACTAGCTGATAACGAAACTGTTAAATCTTCACCGCCGTCCTGTCGATGAAGACACCTTTGTGGATCCTGGCTTTCTCCTCCTAAAGTCAACAATCAACTCCTTGTTTATGATGACAGCAAGATTGTTGTTCCAGCACCATTCAGATTTTCAATCTCTCTCCCGTTATTGATTCAAACATTGTTACTGTCGAAGAGAGACACAACATACTGGAGTAACTCAATGGGTCAGCCACCATCGCTGGAAAGATGGATACGTAATGTTTTGTGTTTGGGCCCTTGAGGTGTTATTATCATTCAAGTGTAATCATTGTATTTAAAGATGGTGTTAGAACTGTGTGGTCAGATAGTCATGGGTCAAGAAAGAGTAGAGCAGGGGACTGGGTATCAAGCGTTGAGGTGCCCCTGAGCTGATAGTTATTGAGGACAACGTGCTGTCGCCATGGAAGCCATGGATCTAGTTACATGGGGGGGGGGGGGAGGGGAGGGGGGGGGGGGGAGGGGAGGGGGGGGGGGGGAGGGGAGGGGGGGGGGAAGGGGAGGGAGGGAGGGGGGGGGAGGGAGGGAGGGGGGGTGGGAGCAGTCCCAGTTTATTCGTTTGGTGGGGATGATGGTGATGTACGTCGAACTAGGCTTGACGTTCAGAATCTTATTGTCTACATTAAAATATCAATTAGATGTTTGTACTTGTAATTTTCTCCAGTTACTAATATACTTTCATGATACCAGTTTTAATTAAATGGATGCAGTGAACTATAATTTATAAGTTAGAGTGAACCCCATTTAAAATGGAAAAAAGAAACCACAACTTCAGCCAGAACAAAAAAGTTATTTTAATCTTTTTTCCTTTCAGTATGGATCTGTACCTTTGCTCTTGCTGCATCAAACTCTCTTTTCAATATACTTTATTCTGCAAGCACTGTACTCAGTGGGTATAGCATACTGTGTAAATGTTTGAAGCATTTCAGAACCTTAATTGAATAAGTTGCATGCACTTGGTTTCCATCATAACCTTGAACTCCCCAGATGAAGTATTTTTGATGCAATATGGAAAATCTTTGCACAGCAAATTCCCCCTAAAAGGCAATGGAACCATACGATGAATTTTAAAACTTATGTTCATCAGGACATTAGAAAAGAGCTCAAGTGTGTTTAATTGTCATATGTACCAACAACCGAACAATTACATTCTTACTGGCAGCAACATTACAAACCTGTAAACACAATACACATGGATAATATACAATACACAAAAATGCAATAAATTGATAACCCCAATGAAAGTGCAAAAAAAAATGTCCAAAGACCTTGGTGCAACTAAAAGACAGTTCCTATTTGAGGTTGTGTTCAAAAGCCTTATGGTTGTTTGTAAGAAGCTATTCTTGAACCATAGTAGTGGTCATGGAAGATATCAATATGATGGTAGACTGGCAAAATAGGGTTAGTGATGGGTTCCAAAAGAAATAATTTGTATAGTATCTACAAGATGGCATCTTAGAGCAGCTTGTGGTTGAACCTACTAAGGAAAAGGCAGTCTGAAGAAGGGTTTCGGCCCGAAATGTTGCCTATTTCCTTTGCTCCATAGATGCTGCCTCACCCGCTGAGTTTCTCCAGCACTTTTGTATACCAAGGAAAAGGCAATTCTGGATTTGGTATTGTATAACAAACTGGATTTGATTTGAAGCTTAAAGTAATGGGGGTGGTGACCATAGTATAAGATTCAACTGGTAGTTTGAGAGGGAGGAGATGAAACCAGACATGTCGGTATTACTGTTGAGTAAAGGTAACGACAGAGGAATGAGTGAAGAGCTGGCCAAAGTTCATTCAAAAGGGACCCTAATAGGAATGACGGTGGAGCAACAATGGCAAGAGTTTATGGGAATAATTCAGATGACACGGGATCTTTTCATCCCAAAGAGGAAGAAAGATTCTAAGGGGAAAATTAGGTGACCGTGACTAGCAAAGGAAGTCAAAGACAGCAAAATATAAAAGAGAATACAAATAATTTTGCCAAGATTAGCACAAATCTAGAGGATGGGAGGCTTTCAAAAACCAACAGAGCTATGGAAAAAGGCAATAAGGGTAGAAAATATGAATTTAAGCTACCCATTAATATAAAGGACACTAAAATGTTCTTCTGATATGTAAAGGGGGGGGGGGGGGGAGGGGGGGGAAGAGTAGACATTAGGACTGCTGGAAAATGATGCTGGAGAAGTAGTAATGGGGAATAAAGAAATGGCAGCTAAATTGAATATGTTTTTTGCATCACCAGCAATGTGCCCGAAGTTCTAGAGCATCAGGGTGGAAGAAGGTAATGCAGTTGCTATTACTAAGGCGACAGTGCTTGGGAAGCTAAAAGGTCTGTAGGTGGATGTCACCTGGACCAGATGGACAACGCCCCAGGGTTCTAAGAGATAGCTTTGCAAATTGGGCGGGCATTAGCAGTGATCTTTCAACTACTGCTAGAGACAGGACTGGTCCCAAAGGACTGGAAAATTGTAAATATTACTTTGTTGTTCAAGAAGGGAGCAAGGCAAAAGAGGGGAAAATAGGCCACTTAGCCCGACTTCACTAGTTGTAAGATTTTAAAGTCCATTATTAATTATTAAGGATGAGGTTTCCGAGTACTTGGAATCGCATGATAAAATAAACCAAAGTCAGTGTAGTTTTGTGAAGGGCAGATTTTGCATGCCAAATCAGTTGGAATTCTTTGAGGACATAAATAGCAGGATAGATAAAGGAATGTCCGTGGATGTTGTTTACTTGGAATTTCAGAAGGCATTGCATGTAAGGCTGCTAAATAGGATGAGAACGAATGGTATTAGTGGGAAGATACTAGCATGGATGGAAGGTTGGCCAAATGGCAAAAGGCAATGTTTGGGAATAAGGGTTTTTATTTCCGGTTGTATGCCAGTGACTAGTGGTGTTCCGCAGGATTGTATTGGGACCACTACTCTTCACGTTGTGTATTAATGATTTGGATGATGGCATTGTGTAGGAAGGAACTGCAGATGGTGGTTTAAACTGAAGATGGACACAAAAAGCTAGAGTAACTCAACGGGTCAGACAGCATCTCTGGAGAAAAGGAATAGGTGATGTTTTGGGTTGAGACCCTTCAGACATCTGAAGCTGGTAGTGTAGAGGAAGCAGGGTGTCTGCAGAAGGACATAGACAGGTTCGGAAAGTGGGCTCAGAAGATGGAATACAATGTAGCAAAGTGTGTGGCCATGTATTTTGGTGGTAGGAATAACGTGGTAGACTATTTTCTAAATGGAAGAACATCCAGAAATTGGAGGTGCAAAGGGACTTTGGGGTGTTGGTGCAGGATTCCTAAAAGGTAATTTGCAAGTTGAATCCGTAAAGGAAGGTAAATGCAATATTAGTATTCATTTCAAGAGGATTAAAATATAAAAGCAGGGATGTAATGCTGAGGCTTTATAAGGCACTGGTCAAACCGCATTTGGAGTATTGTGAGCAGTCTTGGGCGCCATATCTGAGGAGGGATGCACTGGCAGTGGAGGGTACAGAGAAGGTTTACGAGAATGATCCGGAGGAGGATTGAGTTAATGTATGGTGTGCATTTGATGACTGGGCCTGTACTCGCTGGAGTTTGGAAGGATGAAGTAGGAACTCATTGAAACTTACAAAAATAGTGAAAGGTCTGGATAGAGTGGATGCATAGAGGATGTTTCCACTGGTGGGTGAGTCTTGGACCAGAAGCCACAGCCACAGACTATGACGATGTAGCTTTGGAAATGTGATGAGAAATTCCTTTAGTAAGAGTGGTGTATCTGCAATTCATTGCCACAGACTGCTGTGGAGGCCAAGTCACTGAGTATTTTTGAAGTATTTTTAAATTCTAACTGATTTGTTATGCACAATCTGCCCTTCGCACTTTCTTGATTGGTAAAGGTGTCAAACGTTATGGGGGGGGGGGGAGAGAAGCAGGAAAATGGGGTTGAGAGGGAAAATAGATCAACCATGATTGAATTGTAGAGTAGACTCAGTGGACCGAATGGCCCAATTCAGCTACAATGTATTATGGTCTTATGCACTCCAGGGAGTGGAAGTTTAGAATATAATTTATAATTAAAAGGTTGATAGTTTTGTTGACAAAATTATGCAGACTTGAAGCAGAAGTAGTTAATAAAATAGTACTACCTGATATTAAAATCTTGAGTGGACAAGTTGTCAACAGTGCATCCATTACTGTTGTGTTTCTTTGTCCAGATATCAGATTGTTAGAGAATGTTTATCTGAGCTTAGCAACCCAATATGCCGCCTTCCAACTAGCCTGCACTAAGGAGCAACTGTTTTTGAAACTGCTGTAAACTTTACCATTTACATTTGATGTGTGCAATGCTATTGAAAATTGTATTTAAATATGATTATACATATGTACTAAAACTATTTCATTATTGCAAAAATGCTTTTTGTTTTTTTCCCCCCAGATATTATCTGCAGAACAGGAAGTTGCTTGCACAGATTTGTTCAGAATTTGAAGATGAGACGTGGGATCCACAGAACGAGTATTCTCTTATGATTGACTTCGTGATTACATTTAAAATAGAAACTGAGTATGTAAGGCAAAATTGTTTATCAACATTGACTTTATGAAGAATCTCAAGTGTTAATGTTTCATTAAAGGGCAGACAGAACCATGTGGCGATTGCTTACACTGAAGCTTGGTCGGTTGTACTGCTGTTTGAAGTTCCTGTTTGTGGTGAGTCTGTTGGTTTTCATGTTAATGAATACGCACACGTTATTCGACTCCTTTCAGAAGAATGAACTTACAGATCGTCGTTTCATTAGCCTCAACAAATGTCCAGCATGTTTTGGCACTAGCTGGTGTCGTAAGTTTATGAATGGCCAAATCACTTTTGAAACATGGGGTCGCCTGCGAATTCTGGATTTCTTGAATGTGAAAAATGTCTACTTCGCTCAGTATGGCGAGCCAAGGGAAGGTGCAAGGCGTATTGTTCTCAAACGCTTGGGTTCTAATCAAGAACTGATGGAGATGGAACAAAAGATCTGCAAAAGGGCCACGGGCCGACCTCGTTGTGATGTTACACAAGCTATGTACAAGACTCAGTTTTCCCGTTTAAATGGAGAAGTTCGGTTACTGACCCCAGATATTGTGGAAGGGTGGTCAGACTTGGTGCATTGTCCATCACAGAGACTCCTGGACAGAATCGTACGTAGGTATGCTGAAACAAAGGATTCTGGAAGCTTTTTGATGAAGAATTTGAAAGACTCTGAGCGGATGCAGCTGCTTCTGACATTGGCTTTTAACCCAGAACCACTGGTTCTTCAGGTATGATATAACATGTATTATCTACCTTTAGTTTCTGCAGATTTTGATTCCGGTTGTTTAGTCATTCCAAAATAGTAGCTTAATGTTTCCATGTGTACAATATAATAACTGAGTTGAGGGATTTTGATTATAGGTATGTCAATGACAATTTCTGTTAAACAGGTATAGTTTTGGCAGTAATTGCTTGTACTTTAACATTGCTATTAATATAGAGTAACCTTCAGAATAATGGCAGAATAATGTTCTTTTTTTTTCTCAAAGCGTGTTAATGATATATGTAAAATGTTGGGCTAATTTGGTAAATGTATATTTTCAAAATCTCTGATCTCTTTTGCATATGGGACATCAAATATGCTCAATTCTAAATGTGTTTGTTTTCGTCTCATTTCAATCCACAGATAGTTCTCTATAATGTGATAGATCCATTCCTAATGAAGCTCGTGTTATAGATAATGTTATAAAAACAATTGTGTCAATTTGCAATAGGATGTTCGTGGCAAGAGTTTCAGACTAAAAGCCCTGTCCCACGGTACGAGTTCATTCCAAGTGCTCTCCCGAGTTTAAAAACAAATCAAACTCGTGGTAAGCACGGAGAATGAACGTAGCAGGTACGTCGGAGCTCGGGGACGTCTTTTAACGCAAACGGCAGGTACTCGGGAAGACTCACTAACGGCAGGTAAGCACGGGAAGACTCGTGATGATTTTTCAACATGATGAAAAATCTCACGGGAGCCCCGAGTACCGACGAGTGGCCATTACTGTAAATCTCCGAGTTCGAATCAGGGCAAACTCGGGAGAACTCTTGGAATGAACTCGTACCGTGTGACAGGGCTTTTAAAATTTGTTTGCAGGATTTTCAAAAAATAGAGGTCTTTAAAAATGTTTTGTTATTGCCAGCTAAAAATATTAGAAGCTGTAGTTACAGCTGTTATTTAGCTGTTGCTTCATAGAGTATCACTGAATAAGTGTCAACCGAAGATATTGCTTGTCAAGTTCATGGCCATCTGCAATGAAACTTACAGACTGTTCTTAAGAGAAGATTATGTTAGATTAGGATATAGTATTATTTCCACAACTTTTTTTAACCAAAGACAGCTTTATTTCTCCTTGTCAAATTCTAAAGCAACTCTTAAGTAGCTTTTTATCTTCACATACGAATATAAATTAAAACATTTCTAACACCAAGCTTCCCTATTCACAACTCTTTATCCTTTAGGGCTCACACCTGTCTTTTCATCCCTGGCCTTTGTCCAACAAATAATCTGCCAAATTAAAAAGTTGGGGATCAGACTGTCCCCAACTCTGCTGCAGCTGACAGGGACACTGGAGGCAGGTCAATCATCAAAGGAGTATTTGTTGACATCGGAAGTATTGGAGAAGTCAAACAGCTCAACTATTACTCAGTTGTTTACGTCTTCACTTGCTGTACTTTGGTATAAAACACGAGAATGTTCTTCTGTTTGACTTAAAGTTTTATTCCACAAAATGTTGCATTTGACATGCTTAGTTCAAGGATTTCATAGAATTGCTAAGCACATACGTAGCTTGTTTCCAAATGTCGATTGCCTAGTTTTCAATGTCAAGAAAATCTTCCTCAAAGCACTGTCACGTGTGCAGTTGTTCAAGGAAATGGCACCCAAGATTCCGCTACCTCAGCCTGTTTTGACTAGGTGGGGTACATGGCTCTCTGCTGTACTCTATGATGCTGCAAATTTTGAAAAGATGAAAGAAATCGTCAACAGTTTTGAAGAAGAAGAATCTGCTGCAGTCAGGATCGTCAGTTAAATCATGCAGAAGAAGTCCCTCCACCGTGATCTTGTGTTTATTTGCTTCCAATTTTGTAAACTTCCCACAAACTCACTTCCCTTGAGAAACGTGGCGAAACATTAGTGAATAACTTGCAGGTTTTCAACAAAGTAACTGACAATATCCGTAAAATTCCTGTCGATGTAGGTAAAGATATACAAGGAAAATGTGAGAGTGATTTTAGCTATCAAAGATCTTGAAGAAACACAAAACATAGCTAAAGTTATTAAAGGTAGTTGTAATGCACAAGATATCAACATGAATATAGAATCTGTAGCTTGTTTCGGGTATGCACCAGTGACCTCAGCTGAAGCAGAAATAAGTTTTTCACAACTGAAGCATATTCTGTCTGACGGACGGCATGGTTTAACACCAGATAATTTGTGTAGATTGGTTTATGCATGTCAACCAATCATATATGTCAAATCGTTTATTTCTGACTTAATGTATATGGCTCAGAGGTGCCGCTTTGGAAAATATGACTGACCAGCTAACAAGGGACATTTTAGTGACAGGGATGAGTGACCAAAAGCTAAGATCTAAACTTCTGCGAAAAGCTGATTTAACATTAGAAGAAGCCGCACACGCTTGTCGTATGGCAGAATTTATTGACCCATTAAACAGTCCGCTCGGAACCGAAACCAAATCCATTAATCAGACAGGACTCGCCAGGCAGCGAGCACAGACAGATAACAGGCGATTTATGACCCAAGCAAGCCAGGCAGCTAACAGCGAGCCTCCCAAAAGATGCCCCAATTGCAATTAATTGCACAACAAGCAATCGCCTTGTCCTGCATATGGAAAGGCCTGCAATTATTGTAAAAAATTAAACCATTTCGCTGCCGCCTGTCGGGCCCATGGGAAGAAATCACACAGTTCTAGACCTAATCTCAACTTCTTGCAACGAGACGAAAACAATTCCATTCTCCATACCAGCTCGACACCGCCCACGATCACAGTCCAATTAATTCGCAAGAAAATTCAACTGTTTATTCATTACTGCATGCTGTTGGCAAGATCTCCGACCCTACAGTTCTGGTTACTGTCAACAATGTCGGCTTTGAGGCCAAATTGGATACAGGTATAAAGGTCAAAGCAATGTCAATCAACCTCTACAACAAGATCAGAAATAACGAGCCACTGACAGCTCCACTTTGCATGCTTATGGGGGGGAGGTGCTGGGTCCACTGGGAAGAGCCACTTTCAAATGTGCGCTGGAAAAAACCACAAGAAATCTGACCTTCTATGTCTTGAACTCTAACTCTGTGACTCTGCTGGGCAACCGTGCTTGCCAGGATCTGGGGCTGATTTCCTTTGACAAAACGGTCCACAAGCTGCTGATTTCAATGGACCCGTTAAAAGAATACCCCGATTTGTTCGATAACAAATTAGGCAAGCTGCCTGTGACCTACAAGATATCTACCAACCCCAACGTGGCACCTGTCGTTCGTGCGCCACACCATTTGTCACATGCCATGAAGGACGGGGTTGAATCTGAGTTTAAAAATTTGGTCTCCTTGGGCGTGCTCGAAGCAGTCAATGAGCCCACTGATTGGGTGTCAACCATGGTTGCCACTCTCAAGAAGGATAAAAATGAAATCCTCCTGTGCATCAACCCGAAAGACTTGAACTCTGCCATTAGGCGCCCCCACCACCCCATGAAGACTGTCGAGGATGTTGCAGCAAAGGTCGGACAGGCCACCCTTTTTCCGGTCCTTGACGCAAATAACTCTTTCTGGCAGATACCGCTGGACAACGAGTCGTCAAACCTCACCACATTTGCCACCCCGTTTGGCAGATTCAAGCTTCTGAGAATGCCATTCGGAATCAACTCCGTCAGTGAGGTCTTCCAGAGGGCCATGGAGCAATTGTTCCTGGACTTACCGTGTGCCATTATTGTTGACGATATCCTGGCATATGGCAAAGATGCGCCGGAACATAATCACAACCTAAGGCTTGTCATGGAGCAGTCACGTCAGATCAACCTCAAGCTCAACCCTAACAAATGCAAGTTCAGGGTTTCAGAGGTCACCTACGTTGGTAATGTATTCACTCCCGATGGCCTCAAACCTGATCCGAAGAAAGTTGCTGCCATCACAGAGATGCCTGCCCCCACAGACGTGCACGGCCTGCAGTGCTTCCTGGGCATGGTAAGCTATCTTGGCAAATTCATACCAAACCTCAGTGAACTAAGCACACCTCTATGACAACTAACTGGAAAGGACACTGCCTGGTCCAGCAACATCAGATAGCATTTGACACTTTAAAATCAAAGCTGACCAGTGCACCGACCCTGACATTTTTCGATCTGAAATGTCCGGTGACGATCACCTGTGATGCCTCGTGATTCGGGCTCGGTGCAGCCTGCCTACAACCATCTGCTGATGGTACCCTGCTCCCTGTCTCATATGCCTCCCGTACCATGACCGACACTGAATAGCGCTACGCACAGATCGAGAAGGAGCTGCTGGCTGTCGTCTTTGCCTGTTCCAAATTCAATGACTTCGTCTTTGCAAACACTTTCACAGTCGAGCAGACCACCAGCCACTGGTGACAAATCTGAACAAACCCATCCATGCCGCACCAGCTCACCTGCAGCGTTTCGCTTTCACTATAATCTACAAAAAGGGTAAGGACATGCACATTGCGGACACTCTCGTGCACCTCGGACATCTTGCAAACGACATCCCTACTAACGGGAAGATTTTACAATACTCGGCGTCGACTTTGTGCCTACTAAACAACTGCGCAGCCTAGCCAAACACACTGCCGCCGACGACATTCTCCAGATACTCTCATCAGTCATCAAAAAAGGTTGGCCAGACAAACAATCTAGCGCACCAACTGAGGCGCAGCCGTTCTTCTTAGTTCGCGATTAACTGGTAATTCAGGATGGTGTCAAGGTTAAGGGCCACAAGTTTGTGATCCCCTCATCACTACGCGATGAATACTACAAAGAGGCACACAGCGGACACCCAGGAGCTGATGCCACACTGACACGCGCGCAGAGCCTGTTCTACTGGCCTGGGATGGCCAAGTACATATGGGACCGTACAGCCTCCTGCCCCACCTGCAACAGCCTCACACCTCATCAGCAGAGGCAGCCCCTTCTGCAACAACCTCCACCAGCTTTGGCCTGGACGTCGGTGGCGGCAGACATTTTCGAATGGCGTGGACAGCACTACCTCGTTCTCGTTGACTCTTTTTCTAACTGGTTTGAACTCGACCTGCTGACCTCCATCACATCCGAGATGGTCATCTGAAAACTAAAGAGGCACTTCTCTACGTTCGGCTCACCCGTTCGCTTGCAAACCGACATTGGTAGACAGTTCACCAGCCACGTGTTCAAGCTCTTTGCAAACCGATGGAACTTCCACCACGTCACGAGCAGCCCCGAGTACCCACAGAGTAACAGACTCGCTGAGCGAGCCGTTAGTAGCGCAAACAACTGCTAGAGCGAGCGCGCCTTGCAAACTCAGACGTGTATCTCGATCTTTTGAATCTCAGAAACATTGCCAGAGACGGAACCCTGGGTTCACCAGCCCAGCGACTGATGTCCAGAACGACAAGACCTCCTGTTCCGATTGCTCAGCAACAGCTGGTACCACGGGTGCTGAAGCCTGCTGCTGTCCAGAAACGTATTCAGGAGAAGCACGACATCCAGAGACGATCATATGACAAATTCAGCAAACCACTAAAGCCTCTACTGCCGGGCCAGGTCGCTCGTCTTCAAACTTCTATGGGACACTCCCATCTGGGTACTGTTGTCGGCCCGGCTGATGAACCACGATCTTACTTTGTGGACTATGAGGGAGCCGTTTACAGCAGAAGTCGCCAACACTTGCTTGCCGTGTGGGAACCACATCCGCCACCAGCCGGACCCTATGCTCCACCGCTCCAGTTCCAGCCGCCTGTTGCCGTGCCTTCTACCCCTCCACGTCCCGCGGTTGTGACTAACCACGGGGTTTCCCCTCCTGTATGTTTCCCCTTTCGGACACCACAAGTCTCTCCCGCGCTTTTCTCGCTTCCGGGTTCTCCCAATCCGCCTAATCTTTCAGGAGAGGGCTTGGTCCGTACGCGTTCGGGCTGTGTTAGTAGACCGCCTGATAGCTATGGCGAATATGTTTAACTCTAATGGCATGGGTGCCCATTACACTTAGTCTTTAGGGGGAAGGATGTAGATTGGTTTATGCATGTCAACCAATCATATATAAGTTAGCATCACTAACCCCACCTTACTGTAACATTTATACTAACACCTACTTCCTGCACTGCTCAGTTTGTACAGCAGTCAGGATGCTCTGACAACTAATCATCCACTGTACTGCTAGAGTCTACATACTGATTAAAGATGATTTTGGATCACATAACGTGTATGACTCCTGTTTACAATTTAAAAAAAAATGCTAGTTATTATGTGCAACCAGGCAACTTTGGTCATTTTATGTAGAATGCCTTTATATTATAATTTTTAACCATATTTTGGTGGTGGAAATACATCCCTTTTTTGTCAATAAATTTTATTATGTCTTTTTGCATGCTTATTTCAGAGTTTTTTAGCGCCTAAACATCCTGGCTCTAGCGATTAGCAAGCTCGCCAGTGTACTCTTTCTTCTTAATAATGTTCCAAACAGTTGATTTTGGTAAGCCTAAGGTTTGGCTGATGTCTCAAACAGTTTTATTCTTGTTTCTCAGTCTCATAATGACTTCTTTGACTTTCATTGGCACAACTTTGGTCCTCATGTTATTAAATAGCAATAAAAGTTTCCAAAGGTGATGGAAAGACTGGAGGAAAGACTAGGTGCTGAGAGCTCTCTTCTACCTGCATTAAGGAGGCAATTAAACATGCCTGAGCAATTTCAAACACCTGTGAAGCCATGTATCCCACTCATTATGTTGCCCTGAATTGGGGGGGACCCATGTGTAAACACAGCTGTAATTTCTACATGGTGAAACCAAAATGTATAAAAATGGCCTTTATTAAAATCTGATAATGTGCACTTTAACCACATTGATTTTTTTTCTATTACAACCCTCAAATTGTGGAATACAGGGCAAATAAATGATGGGTCTTTGTCTCAAACATTATGGAGGGTACTGTACGAGATCTCTCTGTCCTACAACACCTACTGAGGCCCCACCATTTACTATTAACTGGGTTAACTTTCTAAAATACGACACCTCGCACTTTACCTTGCAGAGTTTTTGTTGATTACCTTAATCAGAACTTTGCTCTCAAAGCAGTTTTTGTTATCAATTAAGTTTCAAGCACTTTTCAACAATTGTTAGTGTCAGCTATTGTTTTTGCTATCTGACTGACATATGATCTTTGAATTATTTTCTCTGCGGTCATGTGATTTTTGGTTTGAAAAGACAATGTAGGTTTCACTCGTTGTGTATATTTATGTCCGTGCTTGGAGTTAAGCAGTTTCATCAGTTTAATGAGTGTGTACAGTTTATACACTGACAATAGAATAAAAGAAACACACGAACATGGCTAGGTTCATTTTTGCTGCTGAATTTGGCAATCCTTCATTGTAGGATTGATGTAATTACTAAATTGAATCCAAAAGAATTGTTACTTAACCATTATCACGAGAAATAAAACCTCACGTAGCAAAAGTAAGATCTGTCTGAAGAAGGGTTTCGGCATATTTCCTTTGCTCCATAGATGCTGCTGCACCCGCTGAGTTTCTCCAACACTTTTGTCTATGTGTGTGAGTGATTGGTGGTAGTCGGAGGGGCCGTAGGCGCAGATTGGCAGCCACACTTCCGTCAGTCTGCCCCAGGCCAGCTGTGGCTACAGAAGTAGCTTACCACCACCGAGTGTGACTGAGGAGTGAATGAATAATGCGATGTAAAGCGCCTTGAGTATTAGAAAGGCGCTATATAAATCCCATCCATTATTATTATTATTATTACCTGCATAATTAAAATGAGGGTGTACTGTATGTTATTGGGACTGATATGCACTATGACAATTGGCTATTCAATCAGCCATTGAGTCCTTTTTGCCCCAGCACCAACGAGGCAATATACCAGGCTGGATTATTTGTAGATCCAGAAACTGCTATTTATCTTATGGAATCCACTATCACAACAATATCCACAGCAATATATTCGGATGTAGAATCATATGTCCACAGGGGATTCCTACCTTTCCAGCCAATCCATTCTACCCATGGTGTGGCCAATCCTTAAAAGTGGTCTGCCTAAATGTATGGAATGAAATGCACGTTTTAGTTTCCTTGAAGCAGTGTACACACTGTTCAGGCACAAATAGCTCAATATTTTGATAATACATATTATGCAAAAACTTCCTCTTCATTTTAGTATCTCTGGTACATCAAATAAATAAAATCCTCAGTTAACTTCCCTAAATCTAGAGGGGGGGGAGGCTAAAATAAGATTTTCCCAATGACTTTATACCTCAAAGCAGCATTAAAATTTCCAATTTTGGTGTGTAGTGTAACTTGTGGTTTGGATTCATAGGATTAAAATTATTAGCCTTTTGGCATTTTAGTAACTGCATAAATAGCATTTTTTAATTTCTACTTCTTTAAAAGTGTAATCGATAAAACAAATATTTGACTATTACTGTCATAAGGATCAATTTAATCTGAAGGACCAAATCAAGCTTATCAAAGGCCAATATTTTATCTGATTATAGTTCTGTAACAAAGTCCCTTCTTTACTCCACTCAACCCCAAATTTCAAGCTTCAGCTCCCTGCTTGCAAAATATAATTTGCAGTTTATTCGTTTAATTTTGGCATCCTAATTTACACATCATTGCGTTTTAATTTCCCTGCTGTGTTTATAGGATCTAATAGTAATTGAACCTTAAACATTTGAGTTTTTAGAGAGTGTGATGTGCTAACAATGTAAGTTCAGGCCTTCAGAAATAATTGCATGGGATTGATTTTGCATTTATCTAACACGTTGAGTTACTGCAAATTAAGTCAAGTCAGTTGGCAGGTTTTACCATTAATTTATAACTGAGAAATGTAGCCTAGAAGTGCAAAGTCATCATGGCAGACAGTATTCCAGATTACATTTAAAAGTTCAGAGCAGAAATGTATCACTTCATAGAATTGGGCAATGTTGTCTAATTAGTCTTTCCCTCTTCTTTGTGATCCACACCTACCACCTTCCATCCCATCCAATCCAGTTGTAATATCCCTTTTCCCTTCTCGCATGTAAAACCTCTTAAATGTACCAGTACTGTTCACTTCAGTTATTCTATATCATTGCCATTCTTAAGAAAAAGTATTTTCTACTCAATGACTGCTGTTGGTCTTTTGTGGAGATGTTCAATATGAGCTAATTTCTTGGCTCTACAAGGACCAACTTGCATTTGTGTACTGGGATACCTCCAAGTACTTTACAATAAATTTTCAAAATGTGATTAGTGTTGTGAAGAAATAGTGGGACATTACAATGGTTAAATAATCTGTGGCTGAGAGAGTTATGTTGTTTTTAATCATGCAGCTGCTCTTTAATAAGCAGTCCTATAACTTGTTGGGGTGGAGTTGAATGTGCAATGTTTGCTTGAGGATCCATTTAGGAATGTCACTAAGTTCTCCCTAGGTCACCCGACTTGTAAAGGCCCAGGTTTGCAAATGAATGTTTGGGAGAGCAACAGGGTTTACTGGCTGCTGTGGAGCTTCACGCAACTTCAGCGATCTGGGAACTTTGCCCGGGGCACATGTGAACATTGGATCTAATGTGCTACAATGCTGGGAACTATAGTCTGTGGAACTACAATCTATGGATCTCATGCATTACAATGCTGAGAACTATAGTCTGCACTTTATATCTTCCCCTTTGCTTGTTATATATCAGATATTTGAATAGCATGCAAAACAAAGCTGCCCATTTTACCTCGGTGCACATGACAATAATAAACTTAAACCTAATCTTTGGCTGAGTTGAACATCCTGGTTTAACTACATTTTTATTTATGTATAGATACTTTGCTTTTATTCACCAAGGCATAGTGGATTTATTATAGCTATCAGTTATGATCATTTATTGTGGTGGCTTTATTGTGTAGGATTATTTATCAGCTGTCACATTTCAGTAAAATCTTTAGTTTTCTGAACAATCTGCACTTGCTGAAGCAGACTGATCCAGATTGTTCACTGTACCTCGGTATACATGACAATAAACTAGACTGAACTGTTCTGAAACTTTGGTTAGTAAGCAATGGCTTAATATCAAGTCTTTTTATTTGAAATGTTTAGCATATGATGGAGAAAATTTGAAGTGGATATTATAGCACAAATTATTTGTAAATGTTTATGAATACAGCAGCTTTTGGGTGTGGAAAGAATTGGCTGGTGCATTACACTTGCATTATAATGTTTTTTGCATTTGGGTTCCCATTAAAAATTATTTGGAACACCATTATGTCATGCTTAGCATTAAATTTTTACTGTGAACCCAAAACACCACCCATTCCTTCTCTCCAGAGATGCTGCCTGTCCCGCTGAGCTACTCCAGCATTTTGTCTACCTTTGATTTAAACCAGCATCTGCAGTTCTTTCTTACAGATTTTTACTCTGCTTAGTTATTTGATTATTTTACAGCTTGAATGCCATTTACTAGTGCACTGAAATATTACATTGCTACATTTCAGTAGAGTGCAGATTAGGTAGTGGGATTGCCCAAAAATGATTATGGTATATTGAATATAATTTATTATAATTGATTCATTATTCATTTAAATAGGTTAATCATATTACACTATCATCTACTGCATGCCGTTTACCTAAACAATGCAATGCATAAAAATGAAGGCAAAGCAAGACATGAGAGAGGGGAGATTGCTGGGCATTTACATAGATCTTTGTACCCTGTCTACCCACAGGCAAGGTCCTGGAGGACTGGAAAGTAGCAGATGTTCCTTTGTTTATGAAGAAAAATGGGGATACTCCAGGAAATTATAGGCTGGTAAGCCTCACATCAGTGGCAAGGAAATGTGAAGATTTGTGGGGATGGGATAACTTGCATTTGGTAGAGAATGGGCTAATTTGGGACAGTCAGCATGACTTTGTGTGGGGCAGGTCACGTCTTACAAACTTAATTGATTTTTGAGGCGGTGACAAAAGGAATTGATGAAGGTAGGACGGTGGATGTTGTCTATATGGCCTCTAGTAAGGCATTGGGTAAGGTCGGCTGGTATTAGTTTATTGGCACATGTACCAAGATATATTGAAGTGATCTAGAAGATTAAGATGCAAAAATACATCTTCCGGTGCATTGGAAATTAAACAAGAAGGCCTCGATGGCGATAGATACTTTCACAGTGGTTTGTGTCGCCCTTCTGCCAGGCAGCGAAGCAATATTTGAGGAAATAACCTTGAACCCAAAGCATTGTTGGTGATTGTCTGTCCCAGGCCACCCCGAGAATATCAACGTTCTTCAGATCTGTGTCTCTACAGAGGCGGTTAATCTTCCATGGAACACAACTTCCTTACTGCAAGCAATGGATCGGGGAGTAATTTCTAATTTCAAGGCTTCCTGCACCCTTGGCCAATTTATTGAGGAGATAGATGGCCAAAAGAAACAATCGGGGAATTTTGGAAAAACTACCACATCAGGAAGCCCATACGAATCTCAAAGCATCCTGGCATGAAGTAGCCCAAAACTGCATGAACAGAATCTGAAAGAAGCTATGGCCAGAGCATGCAATGATTTATTGGAATTTGATGAGGAACCTCCAACAGTCATCAATGACATTGTTGAGTTAGTGTTGAAGATGTGAAGGAGTCTTATGGTGATGGTTTAACTGAAGAACTGTGGGAATTGGCACAGCAACGCATCCAGATTGAGGTTGAAGACCCTAACAATCCTGCTACAGGGACAACAATTGAGAATTATTGGCACTAAATTCCTCATACAGTTCAATATTCTACTTGGATATGGAGAAGTTAGTCTGCCTCCCAACATATCTGGTGCCACAAATCAATTCGGAAGAAAATATGAGAGAACTTTGATCTATTATGTTCTTTTTTTCCTTTCACATTGAATTGTTTTCTGATCAAACATGTTATCTCTTCAATTTAAAGTATTCTAGATGTACTTAATAAGTGGAGCATTGTTTTTCTGGACAACTTGTGCCTCGGGTGTAGAATGCGTAAACGCCCTTGACTGCTGATCCATCTCACTTTCTCTTTGCATAGTTCTGTGACCATTTTAGGGTGAGCATGTAATTATTTAATACTATCAGTCAGTTGCAAATTGAAAGTTGAGAAATATGTTTTTTTCAGTGTGGATCCTTGGCTGATCCAAAAAAATACCTTGAAGCTTACGGCAAGATTACTATACTGAAACTGTTCATTTCAATAGAGGGGACTCAATGTGTAGAAAATTTGATGGAAATCTGAATAATCTGAGCCATTAACTTCAGTGAAGTTTAAATCTTTCATTTCTCCAACATGAACCAGCAAGTCCAAAAAAATTATGGTTGGTAGATTTATTTAAATTTGCAATTTGGAAAACAATCTTGCTATCTGCTTTGCTATGAATGATGCTTGGAGTGACGAGGGTGGCACGGTGTGAGAAGTGACGCAATTATTCTTTGATTTTTGCTTAATTTTGTTAATCCCTACTGAACTAGCTGGGATTTGTAAAGTTTTCAGTAGTTCAGTTTCAATTTATGTGTAGGAAGGAAATGTAGATGCTGGTTTAAACTGAAAATAGACATAACATGCTGGAGTAACTCAGCGGGGCAGGCAGCATCTCTGGATAGAAGGAATGGGTGACGTTTTGGATTGAAACCCTTCCTCAGACTCCTTTCTCTCCAGAGATGCTGCCTGAGTTACTCCAGCATTTTGTGTCTATCTTCAGTTTCAGTTCAGTTTAGTTTATTGTCACATGTACTGAGATTCAGTGAAAAGCTTAGTTGCGTGCGAACCAGTCAGCGGAAAGACAATACATGATTACAATTGAGCCATTTACAGTGCACAGATACATGATAAGGGGATAACGTTTAGTGCAAGATAAAGCCAACAAAGTCCGATCTAGTTAGAGGTTCACCAAAGTGGTAGATAGTAGTTCAGCACTGCTCTCTGCTTGTGGTAGGATGGTTTAGGTGCCTGATAACAGCTGGGAAGAAACTGTCCTTGAATCTTGAGGTGTGCGTTTTCACACTTCAGCACTTTTTGCCTAATGGGAGAGGGGTGAAGAGTGGGTGGCCAGGGTGAGACTTGTCCTTGATTATGCTGCTGCCCTTGCCGAGGCAGTGTGAGGTATAAATGGAGTCAATGGAAGGGAGGTTGGTTAGTGTGACTATCTGGGCTGCATCCATAATTCACTGCAATTTCTTAATGCTTGCTGAGCATTTCTTTTTCTGAGGAGCGTTTAGTTTATTGTCATGTGGCATATAGTCAGCATGGCGTGATTCTGTTCAGATTAGCTTTATTAACATACATTCATCTTGAGAACATACACAGCATGATTAGCAAGTTTGTAGATGGTACTAAAGCAAAATTGGATAGTACAGTGTCGGGGGTTAATGGGAGAAGGCAGGAGAATGGGGTTAGGCAAAAGAGATAGATCAGTCATGATTGATTGGCGGTGTAGACTTGATGGGCTGAATGGCCTAAGTCTGCTCCTACTTGTGGGAGAGTCTAAGACTAGAGTCATAGCATCAGAATTAAAGGATATTCTTTTAGGAATAAGATGAGGTGGAATTTCTTTAGTCAGGGTGGTGAATCTGTGGAATTATTTGCCACATACGGCAGTGGAGGCCAAGTCAGTGGATAAGGCAGAGATTTATGTAATCTCTGACATTTATGTTGAGGTCGGAGTCGGGACTTTTTTTACCGACTCGGACGCCAGCAGCACCAAAATTGCGCCGACTCGACGACTCCGATTCTGACTCCACAGCCCTGGTTTCAGATCGAAACCCTTCTTCAGACTGGTTAGGAATAAGAGTAACGAGAGATATAGATGATGTGACGAGATAAAGAAAAATGAATGAAAGATATGCAAAAACGTAACGATGATAAAAGAAACAGGCCATTGTTAGCTGTTTGTAGGGTGAAAATGAGAAGCTAGTGCGACTTGGGTGGGGAAGGGATAGAGAGGGAATGCTGAGGCTACCTGAACTGAGATAAAATCAATATTCATACTACAGGGTACTGGGCTGGAAGCTGCCCAAGCAAAATATGTGGTGCTGTTAGCATTTAGCATTTAGCCTCACTCTGACAATGGAGGAGACCTAGGACAAAGGTCTGTGTAGAAATGGGAAGGAGAATTAAACTGTCCAGCAACCGGGAGATCGAGCAAGTTCAGGCAGGCTGAGCGAAGGTGTTCCGCGAAATGATCACCCAGTCTGCGTTTGGTGTCGCCGATGTATAAGAGTCCACATCTTGAACAACGGATACAGTAGATGAGGTTGGAGGAGGTGCAAGTGAACCTCTGCCTAACCTGAAAGTACTGTCGGGGTCCCTGGACCGAGTCGAGAGAGGAGGTATAGCGACTGGTTTTGCATGTTCTGTGGTTGCAGAGGAAGTTACCTGGGGAGGAGGTGGTTTGTGAAGGGATGAGTTAACCAGGGAGTTATGGAGGGAACGGTGTCTGTGGAAAGTGGAAAGGGGTGGAGATGGGAAAATGTGGCTAGTGGTGGGATCCCGTTGGAGGTGGTGGAAATTTCGGAGGATTATGTGTTGTATGCGACGGCTGATGGGGTGGAAGGTAAGGTAATGACTATCGACCATTGGCACTAACGCCGGTGGTGATGAAGTGCTTTGAGAGGTTGATCATGGAGCAAATCAACTCCTACATCGACAAAAACCTGGACCCACTGCAGTTCGCGTACCACCACAACAGATCAACGGTGGATGCGATCTCGCTGGCCCTCCACTCCGCACTGGACCACTTGGACAACAAAAACTCATATGTCAGGCTGTTATTCATTGATTACAGCTCGGCATTTAACACAATCATCCCCTCCAAACTGGTTACCAAACTCGCAGAACTGGGTCTCTGCGCATCCCTCTGCAACTGGATCCTCGACTTCCTCGTCCACAGACCACAGTCTGTTCGTATTGGTGGAAATGTGTCAGCCTCAATAACAATCAGCACCTCAAGGCTGCGTGCTCAGCCCCCTGCTGTACTCACTCTATACCCATGACTGCGTAGCGAACCACAGTGCGAACTCCATCATCAAGTTCGCTGACGACACCACTATTGTGGGGCGTATCACTGATGGGGATGAGTCAGAGTACAGAAGAGAGATCGAGCAACTGTCCATATGGTGCCAGCGCAATAACCTGGCCCTGAACACCAGCAAAACCAAGGAACTGATTGTGGACTTTGGAAGGAGTAGGAGAGGGACCCACAGCCCCATTTATATCAACGGGTCGATGGTTGAAAGGGTCAAGAACTTCAAATTCCTGGGTGTGCACATCTCTGAAGATCTTTCCTGGTCCGAGAACACTAACGCAATTATCAAAAAAGCTCATCAGCGCCTCTACTTCCTGAGAAGATTACGGAGAGTCGGATTGTCAAGGAAGACTCTCTCTAACTTCTACAGGTGCACAGTCGAGAGCATGCTGACCGGTTGCATCGTGGCTTGGTTCGGAAATTTGAGCGCCCTGGAGAGGAAAAGACTACAAAAAGTAGTAAACACTGCCCAGTCCATCATCGGCTCTGACCTTCCTTCCATCGAGGGGATTTATCGCAGTCGCTGCCTCAAAAAGGCTGGCAGTATCATCAAAGACCCACACCATCCTGGCCACACACTCATCTCCCTGCTACCTTCAGGTAGAAGGTACAGGAGCCTGAAGACTGCAACAACCAGGTTCAGGAATAGCTACTTCCCCTCAGCCATCAGGCTATTAAACCTGGCTCGGACAAAACTCTGATTATTAGCAACCACTTTCTGTTATTTGCACTACCAGTTTATTTATTCATGTGTGTATATATTTATATCATGGTATATGGACACATTTATCTGTTTTGTAGTAAATGCCTACTATTTTCTGTGTGCTTAAGCAAAGCAAGAATGTCATTGTCCTATACAGGGACACATGACAATAAACTCACTTGAACTTGAACTTGACTAGGGAGACTCTGTCTCTGTTGCGACTAGGGGGAGGGGGAGCAAGGATACTGAAGAAGCACGAGTGAGGGGCTCATCTATGATGGGAGAGGGGAACCCCCGTTCCCTAAAAAAAAGGACGTCTCGGATGTCCTAGTATGGAATGCATCTTGGGCACTGATGTGGCGTAGACAGAGGAATTGGGAGTAGGGGATAGAGTTTGCAGGAAGCAGGGTGGGAAGAAGTATAGTCGAGATAGTTGTGGGAGTCAGTGGTTTTGTAATAGACATCAGTCAATAGTTTGTTTTCTGTAATGGAGACTGAGATCAAGAAATGGGAGGGAGGTGTCAGGAGATGGTCAAAGTAAATTTGAAAGCAGGATGAAAATGGATGGTGATGTTGATAAACTTGAGCATTGGTTTGCCTATTCATTACTGTCCCGCAGTTCTTTACTGGTTATTTTGGTCATTGTGTGATAAATTGTCTCATTCAAATGGTTTAAAATAGTTTCAACTTAAATAGAATTTTACGCTCTTGTTGAATAAATGTTGAATAATACCTTTGAAACTTAGATTTTTTAAATGAAATTATTTAACAGCCATGTTCCTATGGTTGAAGGGAGGTGTAAAATAAATACAGATGCCTAGTGAGAAAGTTTAAAAAGAATATTACATGTTTATTGTTTAGAATTTCTCCCCCCCCCCCCCAAAATGGAACAAAATGACAGTTTGGATAGATTATTCCATTTACTGTTATTTGGGCCGCGCACTTCCTAAGGCCGGCCCTGTCTGCCGTTTCCCTTTTTCCCCATTATAAATTCACCTCTCTCTGATTATAAGGGACCACCTTTTGTCTTCACTAATCTTTTCCTTTTTTCATATCTAAAGAAGCTTTTAGTTTTTATATTCCCTGCAAGCTTTCTTTCGGTCTCCCCCCCCCCCCCCCCCCCCCCCCCCTCTCAATTAAACCCTTTGTGTTAAAATTAGTTATTTTTGCCAGTCTAATTCAAGAAAACTTGAGTCAAACCATTGCTGCTAAAATCAATTCTTTATTCTGACAGCGCTGGATAATTCTTTAAACCTTCCAACACAGAGTTAGAAACTGGAGCAGGTCGAAAGAACTACTGACTTTGGCATAAATGTAACACATTATATAGGTAAAAGACAAGGATGGTACAAAAGGAGTAGCAAACTGCTAACCAATCATTATGGTTTACCATACATTTAACTTATTTGCATTAACCAATCAACTAAATCTTTGCCATTGATTGACAACACAGTCACATGATTTTCCCTTTTCCGGCCCCTTTACAACCTTCTTCCCCTCTGGTTTCTTCAACCTCTTTGCTCAAAATCATTTTATTTCAATAAAGTAAAACCACAGATATTATTAATTCTCAGAGAACACTTCTCAGAATATACACATAATACAGCAATCACACAACACATACACACAGACATATTTTCACTTTTGGAAAAGAAAGTTATTTCTAAAACTTCAGATTTAAACAAAGTCTAATACTTACAATCGCAATTAAACACAATATACTTCACAATTAATTTCCTTACAACCACATAGTTAAAATAGTTACTTATGGATTACAAAGATTAATTATGTTTTGTCCCATTCTTATAAAAGTGGTAAAGACTTTGTTATTTCTAATCACACAATTCCCAACTCCAGCCATATAAAGGCCATTAATTGTCACACTTGATTGCTTCTTCCCAAGCTCGGGTCTAATTTCATTCTGTATTGCAACCTCCCCCTTCTATCTCTGGAGGAAAGGAATGTAAGGCCTCTTCACTAAAAGCAATCCACACAACAAATGAAAGATTATCAAAACAGAGTTACTTTCTCAGTTTTCGATAACCATAAGAAACCTTTTTGCAAAGGTCACACGACCATCACCCATGCCTTATCTCTTATCTCAACATAAATACATTTAAACAGCACAAACCATCTCACAGACTAGTATCTACCCTTGGTGACTACAATCCACTACCATAAATCCCCTTCATGACACAGCCAAGCTCGGAAGATGTGTCACAAAAGAAGACATGGTGCCCATGTCATGGAGAAAGATCCCATTAACAACCTCCATTATAAATGCCAACCTAAACCAAATACAACATCTGACAGCATGATTGTTGCTTCAAAGCAATAAATAAAGATATGCCTATTCAGATCAACATTTCCATGACATGATAAGCCATCTGTTCTGTGTGTGCTTTTTGTTTGTTATTTCTTTGTGGAGACATGTATTTCTGAAAGCCCCAACTCCAAGCTCTTCTCTTGCAACTTAACACAAGTTCCTTGAGAACTTATCATTTGAGCACATTTTATTGTATAATATTTCCTCATTTGTCCTCTGTTGAATTCTAAATTTCTCCCAGTCCTCCGGTTTTCCGCTTCCTCTGGCCAATTTATACGCCTCTTAAGTGTTAAGAGGCATATGAATTTGGATTTAACACTATCCTTGATTTCCCTCGTTAACCACGGTTGAGCCGCCTTCCCTATTTTATTTTTTTCGCCAGACAGGGATGAACAGTTTTTGGAGTTCATCCATGTGATCCTTAAATCTTTACCATTGCGTCAACCCTTTAAATATAACTGGACTAAGTAGGACCCGTTGGGTCCCTGTCACACAGGAGCTTGGTCCCCCAATGCAATATT
Source organism: Amblyraja radiata (assembly GCF_010909765.2). Taxonomy (NCBI): domain Eukaryota; kingdom Metazoa; phylum Chordata; class Chondrichthyes; order Rajiformes; family Rajidae; genus Amblyraja; species Amblyraja radiata. The sequence goes on along the minus strand of NC_045968.1, from coordinate 43,471,570 downwards.
CCCCACTCACCCATAGCCCCCAACTCCATGGGCACAGCTCATTTCCTTGGCACTCTCTCCCCCTCCTCTTCATCCCCTCTCATTTTTCACTCTCCTTCTCCCCTCTCCCAATCCATCCCTCCCCTCTCTCTCCCCTTCCTTTCCCCTGCCCTCAGTCACTCCCTCTCTCCATAACCTCTCCCACTCCTCACCTCTCCCTATCTCCCTCACTATCCCTCCTCACCTCCCCCACTGCCCACCTCCCCCTCTATTCCCCACTCCATAACCCCCCTCCTCTACTCTCCCTTCTCTCCCTCTATTTCCCCTCCTCCCCCACTCTCCCTCCTCACCTTCTTTTCCCCATCCTCGTACCCAGTCACTCCCTCCCTCCATAAAGCCTCCCTACTCTCCTCTCCCTCTATCCCTACTCCTCCCCCACTCTCCCTCCCCAGGTTCTCGAGGTTGCCACTCTCCTTTCTTGCATTCCCCAAAGGAGCATCAGCCGTTGGCACCCTCAGAACCAGGCCTCGGATCAGCCCGGAAGCACCAGCGACTACGGCGGTGTGGGGGTGGGGGGGAATTAGAGCTCAGAGAAAAGACGGGGGAAGAGCCATGGGGAAAGGGGGAAAGCCATGGGGTATCACTGGGGAGGGGGCAGGAGCCAGTGAGGGGACCAGAGGGGAAGGGGCTGGAGCTTCAGGGCGTTTGGGACACAGCGGGTGCTGGACTCTCTCCTCTGGGGATCAGATTCACCGTGTTCAGTTTGGCGACATCACCGCGCCGCTTCCAGTCCATCCGAAAATTGTGTCCGGTTGGAGACCTCCACCGGCCTCCCTCAGCTCCAGTAAAGACGCATTGGCGCAGGAAGGGGTATGACGGGAAAAGAGACTAATCCGCGCGCCGCTGACTGGCAGGAGAGATCGATCTGCACACTTGCGATTTTCACCATTTTAAAATCTCGCTAACTTTTACAATATAGCACCGATCAACAAAACTTGTTGCACTTGCAGCACAGGAAAACGGTGAGTGAGCTGGTGAAAAATCGTAGCGATATCGCAAACCATTTTTGCGCAAATAGATAAACCACGCAAGCCGGAAGAGCACAAGTCTAGAACTATCTATCGGTAGATTTGCCAGTCTAACCTTGCGAAGTCCTATCTCTTACCGTCAACGTCTCCTTTCTTTAAGTTCGCTAACTAATCCTGCCTCATTACACAATACCCAGTCTAGGATGGCTTGCCCGTTAGTCCGTTCCTCCGCATATTGGCTTAAAAAACCATCCCGTATACATTCCAGGAAATCCTCAGCGCTGTTATCAATTTGGTTGGCCCAATCTATGTAAATTAAAGACACCCATGATAACTGCTGTACCGTTGCTCCATGCATGCTATTACCTCAATGAATCTGACTATTGCATGAAAGATTGTAAAAAAAAAAAAAGTTGCATTGCGAGGCTTTCATTAAACATTCTTGAAAGGCTGAAAATGGATGCCAGCTAGACATGATGACAGAGCTAGATTGCTTTCTGTAAAAGACGCATGTCTTTGTGCCAGATGCTTTTTGTCCTATGCAATCAAGTGGCTTTCTGATAAATTTTTGTGGCATCCACTTTATTACTAGATTCCGTAAAACTCCATTCATATTTAAAAATGCTGAGATTTAAGCACTCATTCATCTTGTTAGTTGAGTAGTATAATCACTACATTATCATATCCTTTTTGGTAGTAAATCACTGAGAAGAAATTATTAGTGCGCTTTATATAGATTTCGGATAAAGAAGGATCAGGTAAAAAGTTTGAATACCGAGCAGGAGAGAGAAAATGTTAATACATAAGGTTAATAATTTTTTATTAAACTTGGAAAGAACATTGATACTGAGGTTAACTCTCAGCTGAAGCAACTACTATACCTACTTTATATTTCTTGAGGGTGGACAAAAGTGCTGGAAAAACTCAGCGAGTGCGGCAGCATCTATGGAGCGAAGGAAGTAGGCAACGTTTCGGGCCAAAACCCTTCTTCACGTTTTTGATGTTTGTTTATATTTTGGTTTTTCAGCATGTATTGCTTTTTGTGCACACGTCTATCAACGCTCCACTGCACTATCAAAGCAAAGTTACCGAGTGCAAGGATTTCACAATTTGCTTCAAGGTTTGGATATTTGCACTTCCCAGTGTCTTCTATTATATCTGCAGTGTGCATTCAACACAACCTGCTATTTCAATTTTCTACTCGCAATACATCTGCAAATGGATGAACCTGTGAAAGATAGAGTGCAAGATGTATTGCTATGGAATATATAGGTAACTCTTTACAGCAGATTTAAAAAATATATAAATGTTAATTCTGTAATACTTGGACAACATGTAAAGCTGACAGAAATAAATTGTTGTAATGTGTGTGGGTTTCTACATCGTGTTCTCCAGCTCGGCTATGCATATGGTTTTCCCATATGCGTGATGGGAAGCGACCTCAACTTCGCCAAGGCTGAATGCCAATATTCTACCAGCTTGTATGACTTTGGACTATCGCCCGTCCTTGGAATATCAAATCATTGTCTCCTAGACACCTCCAGGCATCACTTCCGTTGAAGGCATGATTTTGAGATCTTCCCACTACAACCTCCAGTCTCCTGTTATCGAATGAAGCACAGTCCAATTCCACCTCCTGAGATCCACAAAATAACTTCTCTAGTTGACTCATTGTTTCAGTAGGTTCTTGTCCCACAACAGAACTTGCTTCTTCCTACATTTTTCAGCCCATGTCCTATTTTGTTCTATCACTACTTTGGAGGATAACTAATCTTATCCCACTTTTTAAGAAAGGCGGGAGAGGGAACACAGGGAATTATAGACCAGTTAACCTGACATCGGTGGTGAGGAAGTTGCTGGAGTCAATTATAAAAGATGAAATAGCACATTTGGATAGCAGTAACAGGATCAGGCCGAGTCCGCATGGATTTACGAAGGGGAAATCATGCTTGACTAATCCTCTGAAATTTTTTGAGGATGTAACTAGGAAAATGGACAAGGGAGAACCAGTGGATGTAGTGTACCTGGACTTTCAGAAAGCATTTGATAAGGCAAAATTAGGGCACATGGTATTGGGGGTAGAGTGCTGACAGGAAACAGAGTAGGGATTAACAGGTCCCTTTCAGAATGGCAGACTAGTGGGGTGCCGCAAGGCTCGGTGCTGGGACCGCAGCTATTTACAATACACATCAATTATTTAGATGAAGGGATTCAGTAACATTAACAAATTTGCAGATGACACAAAGCTGGGTGACTGGGTAAACTGAGGAGGATGCTATGGGAACGCAGGGTGACTTGGACAGGTTGGGTGTGTGGGTAGATGCAGTTTAATGTGGATAAATGTGAGGTTATCCACTTTGGTAGCAAACACAGGAAGGCAGATTACTATCTAAATTATGTCATGTTGGGAAAAGTGGAAGTACAACAGGATCTGGGGGTCCATGTTCATTAGTCAATGAAAGTAAGCATGCAGGTACAGCAGGCAGTGAAGAAAGTGATTGGCATGTTGGCCTTTATAACAAGAGGAGTTGAGTATAGGAACAAAGAGGTCCCTCTGCAGTTGTATAGGGCCCTAGTGAGACCACACCTGGAGTATTGTGTGCAGTTTTGATCCCCTAATTTGAGGAAGGACATTTTTGCTATTGAGGGAGTGCAGTGTAGGTTTACAAGGTTAATTCCTGGGATGGCAGGACTGTCGTATGCTGAGAGAAAGGAGCGGCTGAGCCTGTATTCTCTGGAGTTTAGGATGAGAGGGTATCTTATTGAAACATCAAAGATTATTAAGGGTTTGTACGTGCTAGAGGCAGGAAACATGTTCCCGATGTCGGGGGAGTCCAGAACCAGGGGCCACAGTTTAAGAATAAGGGGTAAGCCATTTAGAACGGAGACGAGGAAACACGTTTTCTCACAGAGATGTGAGTCTGTGGAATTCTCTGCCTCAGAGGGCAGTGGAGGCCGGTTCTCTGGATACTTTCAAGAGAGAGCTAGATAGGGCTCTTAAAGATAGCGGTCAGGGGACATGGGGAGAAGGCAGCAACGGGGTACTGATTGGGGATGATCAGCCATGATCACATTGAATGGCGGTGCTGGCTTGAAGGGCCGAATGGCATAATCCTGCACCTATTGTCTATTGACAAACAGCAGAGGTCCCAGCACAGATCTCTGGAACTCCAATGGTCACAGACCTCTAACCAGAATCTCTAGCTTCCACCGCAACCATCTGTCTTCTATGAATAAATCAGCTCCGAATTCATACGACCAAGTCTTTGTAAATCCCGTACATCTTAATCTTGTGGATCAGCCAATCATGGGGGACCTTATCAAAAGTCTTACTAAAATCCTTATACACCATCCACTGCCCTACTTTCATCAATATACTCTGCCACCCCCTCAGAAAATCAATCATTAGTGAGACATAACCCTGATGTGCCACATGATATCCCAACTCTTGTATTCTGTGCCACGGCAAACAAAGGCAGGTATCTCATATGCCTCCATCTTATCCACCTGTTTTCCCCCCTGGAGGAAACAAGTAGAGTTAAAGGTATAGCGAAAGGATCCGATATGGGTTTCAGCTATGCCCATCTTTGTAGAAAACATGGAATATGCTTGTTCTTTCACTTACGTCTGGTGCATCATTTCATTCTGACCTTATTTTTAACCTTATTCAAGCTTTCATCTCAATTGTGAGGTCATGTGGAACATCCTCAAATTCTGCTGCCTGCAGAAAACCATCTCCATCTTAGATTTATTTCATAATGGTGTGCAAACCATGATTTTTGTTGACTGACCCACAATGGAACCAGTTTCAGTGAAGACCCAAAACAAGCAAGACTGCATTATCACCCTTAAGGGGTTTTTTTCCGCACCTTTCTTTCTATAATTTTGTAACACTCTTCCAATAAGGTTTCTGATGTAAAGGAACTAATCTACTGGATTAATGGGAATCTGTTCAACCTATGTCATCCGACTCCAGAACTAAGGTTATCGTTTGGGTAGTTTACATCCCAGCGGTATGAACATTGACCTCTCTAACTTCAGATAGCCCTTGCCTTCTCTCTCTATCCCCTTCCCAGTTCTCCCACTAGTTTTACTGTCCCCGCCCACATTCTATCTTCCACCCACCAGCTCCCCTGACATCAGTCTGAAGAAGGGTCTCGACCTGAAACATCACCCATTCCTTCTCTCCTGAGATGCTGCCTCACCCGCTGAATTACTCCAACATTTTGTGTCTACCTCGGGTCATTCTAATCTCTGCTGTTGAGTTGCAGACGAATAAAACTTGCAAAAATGCTTTTGGTAACAAAGCTCCAACACACCATGTTGAGATGGTTCTTATATGCTAATGTAAGCATCTGGGATACAATTCTTTTTACAAGCTTAATGGTTTCTCTATTAACATGTGTACCGAGGTACAGTGAAATATTTTTGTTGCATACAACTCAGCAAACATAATCCCCAGGCTGATACAGAACAGTCTACTGAGTGTGCGCAAGAGGTGCCAACTTGGGGCCATTTTGCAGTCCCAGCTGCAGCTGGCCTCAAAGGCCCATTGCAGCATTTGCCACCATTCTGGTCCCGTGAACTGTCATCCACCTCCTTGCACAACCTTTGTTCCCTGTGAGGTGCCCCCCCCCCCCCCCAGCCAACCTCGTGGGTGCAGAAGATGAGACCCCTCCCCAGTTCTCCTTTGGCCAGCGTCTACCCCGGTTTCCCTCCATCCTACTCTCCGCATCTTCTCTCTCCAGTCAGGTTCCTGGTTCTGCAGCCATGCAGGCCTGCCATTGGTATGGGCCGTGGCTCCCATTGTTCAAGATGCTGGAAAATGAAGATCATTTACCATGTCTTCACTGAGAATGGCTACAAATGATATAGCCACTTCTCAGTGAAGACTGTCATCGATAATTCGCCATCATTTTCTGTATTCCAACATTGCTGTTAGAGGGGAAAAAACAAATCACGAATCTAAAACTCATGGTCTACTATTCATCTGTTACCCCTGTCCTTGTATGCGTCAAATACCTGGACATCCGAGCAAGCATCTTAATGCAGGGAGTAATCCCTCAAATGCTGTCTTTGTAAAACCCTCCAAATCCACTGGTGAGATAAGTGATTAAAGTCAGAATCTTTTCCCAGGCCAACGGCGCCAGCAGAAAGCCCTTAATTTCTGATGGCTATGTTGCGCAGCCATGTCATTATTTGGCATCACACTCTTGAAACAGACATTGAGTTCTGTCATAGAAAGAGATCACTAGGTAGATGCAGGAAAAGATTCAAAGATGCTCTCAAATTTGCAACTTCCCCACTGAGTTGTGGTCGCTCTTGACTATTCTAGCTGAAGTATTTCTAATAACCTAAAGGGCCTAGAAACATAGAAAATAGGTGCAGGAGTAGGCCATTCGGCCCTTCGAGCCTGCACCGCCATTCAATATGATCATGGCTGATCATCCAACTCAGTATCCCATCCCTGCCTTCTCTCCATACCCCCTGATCCCTTTTAGCCACAAGGGCCACATCTAATTCCCTCTTAAATATAGCCAATGAACTGTCCTCAACTGCCTTCTGTGGCAGAGAATTTCACAGATTCACCACTCTCTGTGTAAAAAATGATTTTCTCATCTCGGTCCTAAAAGACTTCCCTCTTATCCTTAAACTGTGACCCCTAGTTCTGGACTTCCCTAACATCGGGAATAATCTTCCTGCATCTAGCCTGTCCAACCCCTTAAGAATTTTAGTTCTGGACTTCCCCAACATCGGGAATAATCTTCCTGCATCTAGCCTGTCCAACCCCTTAAGAATTTTGTAAGTTTCTATAAGAGCCCCCCTCAATCTTCTAAATTCTAGCGTGTACAAGCCGAGTCTATTCGAGTCTGTCCCACTTACGTGTCCTTGGCACGCAAATTACGCGACCCCGTGGTCGCGTTGAGCTGCGACGGTCCCACGAATGTCGGGCGTGATTGCATGCGTACGCACAGCCGTCTGGAGCGCGTGACGTCATTTGAAGATGGACACAAAGCGGGAGTAACTCAGCGGGACCGGCAGCATCTCTGGAGAGAAGCAATGGGTGATGTTTCGGGTCGAGACTCTTCTTCAGTCTGAAAAGCAGGGTCTTGACCCGAAACGTCACCCATTGCTTCTCTCCAGAGATGCTGCCGGTCCCGCTGAGTTATTTTGTGTCTATCTTCAATTTTCTTGGACCCGCTCTGGGAGTAGGTGGGGGCTGGGCCAAGAAAAGTGAGCCCCAGGCCGAGCTCGGCGATCGTTTGCCTGCTTCTGCTGCTGTTGCAGTTGAGACGTTGCGTCGCGCCAGGGTCTTGGGCCTGTCCCACTTTGGCCATCAGTTCCGCGACAGGCCATTGGCGCGCGAAGATTTAGTTAATTACAAAAATTTTGGAGCCCCGAGCGATGTCGCGCACAACTACATACCCCTCCGCGCTTCTAAGTGGGACCGGCCCCGCGCGGCCATTCGATGCCCATGCGCCTCAATGCGACCGCGAAGTCGCGTAATTTGCGTGCTAAGGACACATAAGTGGGACAGGCCCTTAAGAGTCTGTGTTAGGAGCAATATGAAGCCAATCTCTAAACAGCAGAATGAGAACATTATCGTGCAAACTATAATCGTTCCCTTGGAGTCAGGAATTTCCCGTCTGTAGATACACATTGACCTCATCATTTACCTCAAACTACAGAACTGGCATGGAAGCAGGTCATCCTTGATCATGAGGATCCCCCAAAGAAATAGGAAGCCTTTCAGAAGGGAATTTAATTTGAGAAATTATAGTAATGCAGTGTAGAGTTTTTTAATTTCAGTCAACATGCAAACACAGGCTAGTGTAGTTTCTTGAATAGTACTCTATATGAGAGCTTCTCTTGCATATGAGTGCAGCTTGTTAATGGCAACTCATCTGTTACTGTCACTGCCACTTCAAAGCAGCATTTATATCATCATCAGTGCACTAAATTATTGACTGGTTTTTAAGTCATGTGAATGTCAAAATGATGCATTAACATGGTTTAAGAGCAAAGTGAGGATCAGTTGGAAAATTGATTATTAATGAGCAACATACAAATTATATATGCCATTTTTAAGAGCTTAATTGTGCTTTGATCGTCAGGTAGCGATGCCTTGCTGTAGGTGGAAACAATTATTAGATTGCCTGATCTTAAATGCAATCTATTTTAACAATTTCATTGTGTGTGTTCCAATTTTTTAATCCATTTATAATATATAGCTAAACGTTGAGGTAAAACTAAATGTACAATACCAAACAGTAATTTCATGTTTTTCCCTGTCTTTTAAGAGCCATATTTCGAGTAGTAACTCACTCAGGCCATTTTCTGCAAAACAGCGTTCTGCAATTTCCTGACATGAAACATTAAGTAGATGCAACTGTAGAATCAAGATGATAATTAACGTTTAATAAAAGGCAAGTTCCTACTGATGAAACCTTACCAAAAATAATATTTTATCTATTGTGTATGAGGATTGACGTGTAAAACCAAAAAGAGTGCGGTAACGTATCAGCAGCATCTCTGAATTGACGTGGAAATGGCAAATTACCATTGTATGTCTGGCAATAGATAATGTTGATTGTGCGAGTTTAGAAGAGTTTGAAAAAATGACATGTTGAAGACCTTCAACTATGTAGAAGACCTCCTTCGACCTACTTTGACTATGTTAAAAACCAGCTTCGACGAACTACGACTAACTTCGGGAAAATTGGACACCGAATAGTGGAGAGTGAAGCCGATCGCCTTCCGACCTCCCTTCGACTATGATGAAGACTATCTACGACTGCCTTCGACTACCCTCGATTACCAACGACTAACATGCCGATCTAGTACGACTAAACCTACGAGTAAAAAAAGTATCTTTTTTTTCCATGGCGACTTTTTAACTCGCGGGCATTTTTTAACATATTGGAAAAAACGCCGTGACCTAGTTGAAGCCTCGAGTACGCGGAGACCACTCTCGAGCATGATGGAGAGTTACGAAGACCTACAACCTCGTGTTGACCATGCTGTGAGTATGAGTCGAGGGCAAACTGGCCAGAACTCGCGGATTAGGTCGCCCAAGTGAGGCAGGCCCTTAAGACTGGGAAATGTACTATGCAGTGGTGGAATAGTGCTACAGGACTAACTGGAATTCTAGATTGATTGCAAAATTTATCTTTCACACGTTTGTCTAGTCACTTAAGATGAAGTAACTTCTGTTTTGCTCAGGATATGGTCATGACATGATTTGTCCTCACTGGCATTAATTCTGTATTTGAATACTTTGGGATAGCATGGGTTTGCTAATTCTCTCAAAGAATAGCAGTAACACCAAATAATAATTGTGATGTTCTTGGAAATGAGCAGTTGGATGCATCCAAATGTACATTGTTCTCAAAATGCTGAAGGGTTTTATTACATAAACCAAATTTTACAATAAGTGACAAAATAAACAGGTAACATTAGTAAAAATGTTTTCTGACACAGCAACTCGTTATCAGCTGGACTGCAGATTTAGCAGAAGCTTTAAAAAAGAATTACTTAAATACTAGACCAGGTGCGGACCCGTTGCACTCGTCCCCCAAGGCGATATTCCACCGCTGACCCATAGCCCCCAACTGCGCAGGAAGCACGGCTGACGAGTTTTCATTGTGACGCCAGAGATCCCCGATGTGATGCAAGTCACGGCAACCCTCCCCCAACTGCGCAGGCGCGACGGGCAAGTGGAAGTGTGACTGCGACGTTTTAAAAGTTCAAAATGGCAATAACCTGTAAAATGTAAGATCAATGTGAACGCATTTCACTCTCCCTCTTCAGTCCCCTATTCCTTCTCCATTATCCTGCCTCTCTCCATCCCCCACCAACCCTCCTCTGCTTCCTCCCCTCACCCCTTCCCTCTCCTCACCCCCTCCCTCCCCTCCTCCCTCTTTCCCCTCCCCTCCTCCCTCTTTTCCCTCCCCGCCTCCCTCTTTCCCCTTCCCTCCTCCCTCTTTCCCCTCCCCTCTTCCCCCTCCCCTCCTCCATTACCTCGCCACCCCTCTTCCTACCCTTATCCTCCTCCATCCACCCTCATCCCCCAGCACTCCCACCCCTCCTCTTCACCCTCCCTCTTCTTTCCCATCCCCACTCCCTTCCTCACCTCTCCCTCCCGCACCTTTCCCCCACCCTCAGTCACTTGCTCCCTCCCTCCATATCCCCTCTCCTCTCCCTTTATTCACCTGCTCCCCCACTCCTCACTTCCTCCCTGTCCTAACCCCCTCCTCCTCTTCTATCCCCTGCTCCCCCACTCCTTACCTCCCTCCTAGCCCACCCGCCCACAATGAAAATCGCAATGTTTTTTTAAAATGGCATTCTCAATGAAAGTCGTGTTTTTTCTTTAAAATAGCCTATACACAATGTTAGCTGTTAATGAAAATGGAAGAACTTTATTAAAACTCAGGTTTTTTTTGAGAATCTTTCGCGATTTTTTTGTTTTAATGATATTCGGGATCCCATTGTGACGTTGAATGCTTCTGACGGGCAGGGCATGTGGAAAAGTGTTTTTTGTAAAGTTTCAAATGTCAATAACATGTAAAATATACTATCAATCTGAATGAAACTTGGCGATTGCACACCCCAGCACAATGGTGAGTAAGGTGGGCCAAAAATTGTAGTACTATCGTGTACCGTTTTGGTGCAGTTTCCAGGACTCACTCACATACAAACAAACAAATAAGGTGAGAGTTTTAGTTATATACTAGACCAAGTGCAGACCCGTTGGGTCTGTTCCCCCAACGCGCGGTTGAGGGGGGAGGCATGCGGCTTCACACACATTAACCACCCCCACACACACACACTGACTACCCCCCCCGCACACACGCTAACTACCCCCCTTGTTAATATATTAATATTATTAATTTGCTCCTTTAACCACATAATCGGCCTAACTACTGACGCATAGCCCCCAACTCGCAGGCGCAGCTAGAGATGGAGGGGGGGGGGGTAGAGAGTGAGGGCAGAGAGTGAAGGGGGGAGAGGGAGGGGGAGAGGGGGGGGAGACAGGAGTGCCACTTCCTGTTCTGTATTTTGATTTTAGAAAAAACACTGCCAGTTATGGCTGTGATTTTTGGCCATCTTACTCAATGTCCCCCTCCGCTGCGCAGGATAAGAGGATTTTTTCCATCGATGAAAACTAAAAGAGTTATTAGTGTTTAAAAAATGTTGAGATTCTCGCTCTTGAAGGCCACGCCCCTTCCGGAGGGACTATAAAACCCGGAAGTGTTGAGTGCCTCAGTCAGTCTCTGCAAGATGGAGGAGCGAGAGGGTCATGTCTCTTAGTCTGAGCTGTGAATAACACTGAACACATGTCTACTAAACTGAGTGGTTTTACTGACCTGTCAGTGCCCTTAATGTGGTTTGAAAATATAGTTTGGAAACGCTAAAACTGTTGCCTTTGGTTTGGAAATGCTGAAGCCGTGCTGCCTGTGGTTTGGAAATGCTAACACTGTGTTGCCTAATTAAAGTTGCCTTGCCTAATTAAAGTTGCCTTGCCTAATTAAAGTTGCCTTGCCTAATTAAAGTTGCCTTACCAAATTAAAGTTGCCCCCTACGAAAAATTAAAAGTCTAATCTTGACCACTTCCTGTTTGCGCTTTGAATTGAATTGAATTGAATTGAATTGAATTGAATTGCCTTTTATTTGTCATCCAGACCGAAGTCTGAACGAAATTTAAGCAGTCATTACATATAATACAATACAATAAAAAACAACAATAAACACATATTAACATCCACCACAGTGAGTCCACCCAACATCTCCTCACTGTGATGGAGGCAAAAGTCTTAGGGCTGCAGTCTCTTCCCTCCTCTTCTCCTTCTGCGCTGAGGCGATACCCCCCGGGCGATGTTAAAACCTGTCCTGCGGCTCAAACACCGCGGCCCGGGGTAGTCGAAGCTGCCGCTCACCAGACCTGCTGACGCAGCCGCTGGCCCGCGGCCGAACCCCCGGTCTCAGGCCACCGCCACCAGAACTGCCGTCCCAGCCCCCGGAGCATCGTTCCAGCCCCGAGCCGGATCGCCCTCACGTGAGTACTGCCACCGTCTCAGCCTCGCGCCAGGCCGCCGCTCCTCCCTCGCGCCAGGCCGCCCCGACTGGGCGCCGCTCCTCCCTCGCGCCAGGCCGCTCCTCCCTCGCGCCAGGCCGCCCCGACCGGGCGCCGCTCCTCCCTCAGGCTGGGAACGCCGTACCTCCCCGAGCTCGGCTACTCCGACGGGAGCACCGTTCCTTCCTCGGGCCGGCCGTCACAGCCCCTCACGAAAGCCCTGTTCCAGCCCCGAGCCGGGCCGTCCTCACGGGAGCGAGCTCAGTGCGAGTCCTGGCAGGCTCTGCCTCCTGAGCCTCGAGGTCGCCAGCTCCGCCACTAGGCCTCAGCGCAGACGGAGGCAGAGAAGGGGAATACGACAAAAAAGTCGCATTCCCCCGCAGGGAGAGACAGCAAGCCCCGTTTCAACCCCCCCCCCCCCAAAACACAAACTAAAAACCAAAACTAGACTAACCAAACGAAAATAAACAAACCAAAAAACACAAAACTAACAGGACTGCCGGAGAGCCGGAGAGCCGCTGCAGCCAGAGCCGCGCCGCCACTAGGATTATATACTCAAATTATATTGATTTGAGAAAATACGCTACCACGTAAGGCTGTGATTTTTGGCCATCTTACTCAGAATCCCCCTCTGCTCATCAGGTGCCAATGATTTTTACCATTGATGAAAAATAAAAGATTTATTAGTGTTTAAAAAATGTTGAGATTCTCTCTCCTGTCAATCACGCCATGGAGGCCACGCACCTTCTGGTGGGAGGGGGAGGGACTACAAAACCCAGAAGTGTGGGCGTGGATCAGTCACTGCAAGATGGAGGAGGGAGAGGTCACGACTTGCTGTCTTTAGTGGCCTTGCACCCTGCTTGAAATGGTATGAAACTGTACTTAAATTTGGTGGCCTTGCACCCTGCTTGAAATGGAATTTCAAGGAATAGCCGTGAGTCAACTGCCAGCCCACCAGCCGTGAGTGAGTGAGCTGCCAGCACAACAGGCTTGAGTGATTGAGCCGCCAGCCTAAGAATCCATTCGGCCCACAATGTCCATATTAGCCCTCTGGAAACCAGTCCCTTCAGCCCACAACACCCATACTAACGCTCTAGAAAGCTCCCCACAGGCCACCAATATTGGAATTGGTGGAGAGGTGGAATATTGTGTTTGGGGACCAGCCCTCCTTTGTGATGCTGGGACTCAACGGGGTAAGTTCTTGAATGTTTTTTTGTCAAAAGTTGCGTGATAGCATCTGCGCTCCCCGGAGCCAATGAATGGACTCACTTGGGTCCCCGGAGCCAATCAATCCTTCCGACGTGAAAAACCCCACCCCCACCCTCCCATCCCACCACCTCCCATCCCACCACCTCCCATCCCACCACATCCCATCCCACTACCCCTGCAAGAAAAGTTCTGGAAATGAAACCTCTCCCCTATTCCCCCACACACACACTCACAAACCACCCCTCAAACACACTAACCCCCCGTTTTGCCATAGTTCCAGGATCGCATAAACAGATCAGCCATGATCACAGTGAATGGCGGTGAGTGCTCGAATGGTCTACTCCTGCATCTGTTGTCTATTGTGATAGATTGATTGATTGATCGTGTGGTGCCCCGTCCCCCAGCGTGGGAGGTGGGTGCAGCATCACACGGGGTGGGCTGGTCCCCGAACACGTCTTCGGCGCTAACCGCAGAGACGGGCGCCCCCCGGAGCCAATCACCCCATCACCCGTTCCTCCAATGTAACCCATTTGTCCAACGCAACATTTCACCACTCACCCATAGCCCCCAACTGCGGGAGGCGTGGTTCAATTCCCCTCATCTCCCAACATTCCCTCCCCCCTCCTCTTCACCCTCCCTCTTCTCTCCCCTCCCCTCCTCCACTCCCTCTCCTTTCCCTCCGCTCAGTCACTCCCTACCCTCAGTCACTCCCTCGCACCCTCCATAAGCCCTCTCCCCTCCCCACCCCCCTGACCCGTTGGGCCCAGTTTCCATAACACAATATTCCACACCTCACCAGTTTCCCCAACGCAACCCGTTTCCACCACTCACCCATCCCCCCAACGCAACCTGTTCCCCCAACGCAATCAATCCTTCCCACATGGGGGTGGGCAGTCAGCACTTGAATTAACTCAACTTTTGGGTCGGCGTCGGCGTTCCCTTGAGCCAATCAATCCTTCCCATGTGGGGGTGTGGGGGGCAAAAATCTCACTCTCTCTACATCTACTTCTCACTGGATATAGTGTACCTGGACTTTCAGAAAGCATTTGATAAGGTCCCACACAGGAGATTAGTGGGCAAAATTAGGGCACATGGTATTGGGGGTAGAGTGCTGACATGGATGGAAAATTGTTTGGCAGAATGGAAACAAAGAGTAGGGGTTAACGGGTCCCTTTCAGAATGGCAGGCAGTGACTAGTGGGGTACCGCAAGGCTCGATGCTGGAACCGCAGCTATTTACAATATGCATCAAGGATTTAGATGAAGGGATTCAAAGTAACATTAGCAAATTTGCAGATTACACAAAGCTGGGTGGCAGTGTGAACTTTGAGGAGGATGCTATGAGAATGCGGGGTGACTTGGGCAGGTTGGGTGAGTGGGCAGATGCAAGGTAGATGCAGTTTAATGTGGATAAGTGTGAGGTTAACCACTTTGATAGCAAAAACAGGAAGGCAAATTATTATCTAAATGGTGTCAAGTTGGGAAAAGGGGAAGTACAACGGGATCTGGGGGTCCATGTTCATCAGTCAATGAAAGTAAGTATGCAGGTACAACAGGCGGTGAAGAAAGCGAATGGCATGTCGGCCATCATAACAAGAGGAGTTGAGTATAGGAGCAAAGAGGCCCTAGTGTGACCACACCTGGAGTATTGTGTGCAGATTTGCTCCCATAATTTTAAAAGGACATTATTGCTATTGAGGGAGTGCAGCGTAGGTTTACGAGGTTAATTCCCGGGATGACGGGACTGTCATATGCTGAGAGAATGGAGCGGCTGGGCTTGTATACTCTGGAGTTTAGAAGGATGAGAGACTACCTTATTGAAACATAAAAGTTTGTTAAGGGTTTGGACATGCTAGAGGCAGGAAACATGTTCCGATGTTGGGGGAGTCCAGAACCAGGGGCCATTGTTTAACAATAAGGGGTTAGCCATTTAGAACGGAGATGAGGAAACACTTTTTCACACAGATAGTTGTGAGTCTGGAATTCTCTGCCTCAGAGGGTGGTGGAGGCCGGTCCTCTGGATACTTTCAAGAGAGAGCTAGATAGGGCTCTTAAAGATAGCGGAGTCAGGGAATATGGGGAGAAGGCGGGAATGGGGTACTGATTGGGGATGATCAGCCATGATCACTATGAATGGCGGTGCTGGCTCGAAGAGCCGAATGACCTACTCCTGCACCTATTGTTTATTGTCTCTCTTTAATACCCTTGAAGCTGTTCATCCCATTGTCTCAGCCCTGTCACTTCTCACTTCCTCTCCTTTTCCCTACCCTCAGTCAATCCCTCACCTCTCCCCTTTCGTACTCCCCCACTGAAGACAACTTTTAAATAACATTTCTTCTACTCCCATCCCCCACTCTGTCAACCAAAAAGGCCTAAGGCAGGCAACGCCATTGTAGTGGGAGACTCCATTGTGAGAGGTACGGACAGGGGTTTCTGCGGCAACAGACGGGATGCGAGGATGGTGTGCTGCCTTCCTGGTGCCAGGATCCAGGATGTCACGGACAGAGTGCAGAAAATCCTCAAGGGCGAAGGTGAACAT